>NW_027200407.1:0-21079 GCF_038502225.1 Cherax quadricarinatus | reverse complement strand
TTATAGGTTGATTACAAACTCCTTGTGACTCAAGAATTGCGCAATCCCCCGATCTACAAGAAATTCGTAACATACCTTGCTCTTTGTAACGTGAGCTATGGTGTTCTCAACACCTTCGACAGGTATCGGTGACTTGATAGAAGCTGAAGTGTCCTTGGATGTCCACGTCTTCCATTGTCTAGGAAACGCACACTGGTACACTATGTTCCACAAGATTTGTCTTTATTGTTCACAATGTATCACAAGAGAAGCTGATCACACTTCTCTGAAGTGTTTGTGTTAGAGACACTTTGCTCACACTAACGCACAGATCAGTATCCTGGCGTCAGTGTCACTCTCCATAGAGTCAAAGATAGTCTGCCAGACGCCACAGCGCTCCATGCCGTCACTGCCCTAATACACAAAAAAAAACGCTGACCTAGTACCTTGCATCCTTGTCACCTCCTCGATGAAGCAAAGCAGAATGTTTGTTTCTTGCTGTCTTAATCATAGACAACAATGTACACTATCTTTACTATGGTAATAAAGTGGGAGCAGGATTTTCCTTAATTGTCCTGCTAAAGTAAGAATGTATTGTCTCTTATAAAAATACACTTTGCAACACCGCTGCAAGGAGCAGAGGTCACTTGACTACGTGGCATAGCATCTGTGATCAATTACTCACTCTAGCAGTAAACAAGACGCTCGCCCCCTCTGAGTGGCCCCTCAGGGCTGAGAGGGCTTGGCCCCTCAGGGCTGAAAGGGCTGAAGGGGGCTGATACCCCCCTCCTGGAGAAAATTTCTCCACAATGGACTTGCTTGATACTACTTTCTCAACTTTTTGAAAATCAATTGGATGGTTAAAATCTCTTACATGAATAAATAGAGCATTGGAATCTTGTCCAGTTCTAATGCTATATTTATGTTGTTTTAATCTTAGTTCGAGATTTTTACCAGTTTGACCGTAATAAACTTTATCGCAAATTTTACAAGGAATCTTATAGACACATCCATCAGCATTTTGGGGGGAATATCAAGATTTTTGAATACAACTTTAATATTAAAAGTCTTAAGAAGAGAAGGCATATCAACCAAGTTTTCATGGTAAGGGAGAACCAACATATTTTTAGTTGAATAAGGCTGGTTGTCCCTTTTTGGATTATAAAAAGTGTTTCTAGCAACTTTAAAAGACAACCAGCCTTATTCAACTAAAAATATGTTGGTTCTCCCTTACCATGAAAACTTGGTTGATATGCCTTCTCTTCTTAAGACTTTTAATATTAAAGTTGTATTCAAAAATCTTGATACAGTAAAAAAACTTTTGATAAAGAATTCCCCCCAAAATGCTGATGGATGTGTCTATAAGATTCCTTGTAAAATTTGCGATAAAGTTTATTACGGTCAAACTGGTAAAAATCTCGAACTAAGATTAAAACAACATAAATATAGCATTAGAACTGGACAAGATTCCAATGCTCTATTTATTCATGTAAGAGATTTTAACCATCCAATTGATTTTCAAAAAGTTGAGAAAGTAGTATCAAGCAAGTCCATGGTCGACAGGAATATAATTGAATCTTGTTTCATAAAAAGCAGTTTTGACAATAATATGAATATTTCCTTTGGTTTATATAAATTAGATCCATTTATAATTAATAGAATTTGGGAAGAATTTAATAATACACTGGACAAATAATAATTTTTAAATTTTCTTGGGTAGAATAGTTTGTGGGTGAGTTGTGCAAAGGACCTATCCAAGTTGGGTCGCCGCGCGTCACGTGTTTAACCGTTGTGGGATCTGATAGTGAGGTGCTGGCCAGACCCCTTATATAGCTTCCTTGGATGCTTTACTTTCATAGTTCCTTGATAATGTGAGTAGTCACGAAAGCGCTTGGAATTTCTCTATTCTTTCAGAGTGGTTGTTTTGCATATATATATATATATATATATATATATATATATATATATATATATATATATATATATATATATATATATATATATATATATATATATATATATATATATATATATATATATATATATATATATATATATATATATATATATATATATATATATATATATATATATATATATATATATATATATATATATATATATATATATATATATATATACATATATATATATAAATATACATATATATATATGTACATATATGTATATATGTATATATATAATTATATATATTATATATATATTATATAATATATATTATATATGTATTACATATATATACATTATATATACATTATATATATATATATATATATATATATATATATATATATATATATATATATATATATATATATATATATATATATATATTATCTAAAGGTTGTCTCATCATTTAAATAAAACTACACACGAAACATCACCTGTAATTATTAAATAGATAATAATGTTAAAATTACACACACACACGCACGCACGCACGCACGCACACACACACACACACACACACACACACACACACACACACACACACACACACACACATATATATATATATATATATATATATATATATATATATATATATATATTATCACACAGGCCTATTCCCACCAAGGCAGGGTGGCCCGAAAAAGAAAAACTTTCACCACCATTCACTCCATCACTGTCTTGCCAGAAGGGTGCTTTACACTACAGTTTTTAAACTGCAACATTAACACCCCTCCTTCAGAGTGCAGGCACTGTACTTCCCATCTCCAGGACTCAAGTCCGGCCTGCCGGTTTCCCTGAACCCCTTCATAAATGTTACTTTGCTCACACTCCAACAGCACGTCAAGTATTAAAAACCATTTGTCTCCATTCACTCCTATCAAACACGCTCACGCATGCCCGCTGGAAGTCCAAGCCCCTCGCACACAAAACCTCCTTTACCCCCTCCCTCCAACCTTTCCTAGGCCGACCCCTACCCCGCCTTCCTTCCACTACAGACTGATACACTCTTGAAGTCATTCTGTTTCGCTCCATTCTCTCTACATGTCCGAACCACCTCAACAACCCTTCCTCAGCCCTCTGGACAACAGTTTTGGTAATCCCGCACCTCCTCCTAACTTCCAAACTACGAATTCTCTGCATTATATTCACACCACACATTGCCCTCAGACATGACATCTCCACTGCCTCCAGCCTTCTCCTCGCTGCAACATTCATCACCCATGCTTCACACCCATATAAGAGCGTTGGTAAAACTATACTCTCATACATTCCCCTCTTTGCTTCCAAGGACAAAGTTCTTTGTCTCCACAGACTCCTAAGTGCACCACTCACCCTTTTCCCCTCATCAATTCTATGATTCACCTCATCTTTCATAGACCCATCCGCTGACACGTCCACTCCCAAATATCTGAATACATTCACCTCCTCCATACTCTCTCCCTCCAATCTGATATCCAATCTTTCATCACCTAATCTTTTTGTTATTCTCATTACCTTACTCTTTCCTGTATTCACTTTATATATATATATATATATATATATATATATATATATATATATATATATATATATATATATATATATATATATATATATACAAGAAAAGCGATTGGGGGTGGAAATCTTCAGTTCAAGTACCTTCACACTTCAAAGTGCATCATCAGCGCGTCTGAGGGAAGCTGCGGTTGGCGTCATCCAAGCTTCCCTCCACTGTGAAAACTTCCCCTCATTTCTCTTGTTGCTACTCTTCCAACATTACATTGCTCCTGATGACGCACTGAGAAGTGTGAAAGTACTTGAGATGAATATTTCCACCCCTTGTGACTTGTTCTGCATTGTGAAGATCGTCTTCTGAGAGTGTTTGCATCTATATTTCTATTAAAGCTGAACCTGTGATGTAGTTTTAAAATAATTATCTATTTAATAATTACAGGTGATGTGTCGTGTGTAGTTTTATTTAAATGTTGCGACAACCTGTTAGATAATATTAATTATTGCCAAATAATAAGAGAAATTTTCAGTCCTAAAGTACACATGATGATGAAATATTAAGTATTGGAAGTTGTAAAATAATGGATGTTCCAGGACTAATATCAGCATAAGACTTACTTATAAGAGGAAAAATACAGAGTTAACTGATATTCAGATATTATTATAGTGAATATAACTGCTAACAAACATAAGTTTGGACACTCAGTGTCTAAAATAAGATAAAGAAGTAACTTTCACATATATTAAACTGAACGAGAATTCTTCACAAATAAATAATATTTTTTACCTGGATTTTCTGCACGAAATCTGACTAACGCGTAGCCTCCATTAGGAATTGTTACTGTGTCCTTGACAACTGGATGATCAAAATTCCTTACTAATTCACCGTTCTTGGCCATCTGTATCACCTGCCAAGCAAAGTAAAAGAAATTTATACAACATAATTAGAAATATTCTGTCCCAGTAGACGAACCAACACAGATATATGAAATAATATTAACAAGAGTCACTCCTTCTAATTCTTCTAGCGGCACTCATTAATTTGTATCATCAATTTCTCCCTCAGTCTCTCTTACTTTCTCTCTCTCTCTTTCTGTGAGCGTTATATTCTTGAAGATTAACTGACATGATGCAATAGTTCCAGACGTTGATGTGAGTGAACAGCAGAGTGTCTACAGCAGAGTGTCTACAGCAGAGTGTCTACAGCAGAGTGTCTACAGCAGAGTGTCTACAGCAGAGTGTCTACAGCAGAGTGTCTACAGCAGAGTGTCTACAGCAGAGTGTCTACAGCAGAGTGTCTACAGCAGTGTGTCTACAGCAGAGTGTCTACAGGATTCTCACAGGGATGATTCCCTCTGCACAGAAAAGAGGCTCATATCTAAAATTTATAAGTTCATGTATAACAAA
Organism: Cherax quadricarinatus; assembly: GCF_038502225.1. Taxonomy (NCBI): domain Eukaryota; kingdom Metazoa; phylum Arthropoda; class Malacostraca; order Decapoda; family Parastacidae; genus Cherax; species Cherax quadricarinatus. Next base: position 16,228 of record NW_027200407.1, on the reverse strand, counting down.
AAACAAGAGAGATACATCAGTGTGTGATTGTTAAATTCTTAAAGACGACAATTTTGGAAAAGTGTGCGATAAACCCTGAAGATGACAAGTGCAACGTAATTTAATTTGAACATTATTTAAAATGCGAATATATCCTATATGAAAACTCACTTATAGAAACAAATGGTGAAAAAAAATCGAAATTGGCCTGAAGAATAACTTAAAATATTCCTAGCAGTGTTATGCTGACATTAGTGAATCCAACAAAATGCAACGTTTTATAAGAATTTTTTTCGAATGTAATGCATTATAAAATCCTTTTATCCAGGCAATATTTTTTTACGTAGTCTAAGTTTGTTTCCCTAGTAACAGTGAAGATGACGATCAACTTGAGAGTGAACAGTCAAGTTACCAAGAAAAGAAGACATTTCCCAGATAAAAAAATTTATATTTGTTTTAAACTCTCAAGAAATTCCGTGACATATTATTAGTTCAGTACTTCAGGAAGTGAATTGGTACACACTTTGCAAATATATAATTTTAGTAGTCAGAGTGTACTCTTGGCAGTGGTCTCTGGCACCCAAGACACAGTTCTAACTCTACCAAGGATGTATGTCCGGTGTGGCACAATTTACTCTTGGCACAATATACAGCAGTAGTAGAACTAGTGGTTGGCACTACTTTGTTACTATCAGTATCAGAGCAGGAGTATATATAACTAAAGTACTACTGTCACCTTAAAGGTAGATGTTTACCATGCCATTGATCAGTTTGTACCAATCTATTAAATACCTGCCTCTGTTTCTGATATTGCATGGTGAGCTTTCTCTTCCTAACACTTCCATAACAGAGGTGACTGGAAAGTCACTACTGATAGCCTCAGTGAGAACTCCAAGTCTTCAAGCTATCCACCCTTCCACTGTACTCACACATTACATGTCTGTCTCCCACTCTCTCTCACTGTCAAACATACAGTTGAGCACAACCCGCATTCTTAAGCACAGACAACGTGGCACTATTGTAGATATAGTTGAGTGGGTGTCTGTTGTCAAAGCCAAGAACAGTTGAAATATGATAGTTTTATGAGCCGTGCACAGTGGGTGCTGTTTTAGCCGTGCACAGTGGGTGCTGTTTTAGCCGTGCACAGTGGGTGCTGTTTTAGCCGTGCACAGTGGGTGCTGTTTTAGCCGTGCACAGTGGGTGCTGTTTTAGCCGTGCACAGTGGGTGCTGTTTTAGCCGTGCACAGTGGGTGCTGTTTTATGTTAGCGTGACAGACTATTTTATCGTCTTTTATTTAATGTTTATAGTTTTTTCTGCTGCAACCGAACCTGACCTAACTTAGGTTAACCTAGCCCAGCCTAACCTAACCCAAACTAGCTTAGAAATAGGATATGATGCACCCAGCGTTGCTCTAAGAGTGTAACTTACTAATGTATGTTTAGTAGCTAGAGGTGAGAGTCCTGTCTTTGCCAGCCACTTCATTAAAGATGTCTTCTGTTGTGTGGACACTGATATTTAAGAAAAGTGTCCATGTTGAATTTTAACAACTGAACTGCCGAAGATTCATGGAATCAGCGACAAGATTGATAAGATAATAATATAATATCATTATTTACTACAAGTACAAGGTATACAGGCCTAGCTAACATCAATGACATACTACTATATAGAAAACCACTTATTATGCTGAGCATTTCGGGTAAATTAGGTCAGTTTTGTTCCAGGATGCGACCCACAACAGTCGACTAACACCCAGGTACCCGTTTTGAAGTGATGGGTGAACAGGGACAGCAGGTGTCCCATAGTAACACGTCTCTCAGTGTGTGAGCGGAGTGCGCTAGTGATCGAGCTACGGGGACTCTGATGGCGGTAGACTTTTATCAGGTTATCACTGGAATAATAATAATAATAATAATAATAATAATAATAATAATAATATTTTTTCACTCCAGAAGTATGTTCAGGTGCCAGTACTGTCCGAATTTGTTCCCATAAGAAATATTGTGAAGTAGATTAGTCGATTTCAGACCCCCAAACATACACGTACAAATGCACTTACATAAATACACTTACATAATTGGTCGCATTCGGAGGTAATCGTTATGCGGGGGTCCACTGTATCTTTATTTCAAGGCCACAGGACACCGTACACTGGAATCTGTTCGACAATCACAGAAGTTAAGGAGTGGATCCCAGAATTTCTGAGCGTCAATATGCAAATGATGCTCCCTTCTGATTTTCACCAGTGAAAAAAAAATGGAATAACTGGAGTGTGCTTGCAGCTTCTAAAAGCATTACTCTGCAAAACATGTTTTATGCACAAGACCAAGCCGACCCTGGCATGCTCCACGCAGATTCCTCGGAGATCCTAGTGGAGTCACTCAGAAACCCAGAGACAACCCCACGTAGACTTACTGGGAAACTCAACTAAAGGACAACGACAGTCGACGATAATGTGATAATTTTGCTGATGTGGCAAAAAAAAAAGAGAGCAAGCAACTTTTATGAATCACATACGAGATAATGATTTCAAACAAAGAAAATGGGAAGACTCTTAAAAGGTGCAGAACCCTTATAAAGCATTCAAGGACAACAGAAAATGATTTCATCTTAGATATACAGATGCCTTTACACTCAATAATATCATGGTCTAAGTAGTGAAGAACTTTTGTGATAAGAACGACTCTAGATTTGTGTAGAATGCTTCCGGTCGGTAGCCAACAATCGACGGTCCGCAGCAACACCAGACTTATGAGAGAAACAAAAAATAATGGTTATGCGTTTTAAAATGCTTATTGAATAAATATTAGTAGTAATTTTTCCAAATTTTATTAACTGAATGTAATACATTACCTTATTATTTACAATACAAAATTTCGTTTTCCCATTCATCTCAAAATCTCGAAGTTCGGCGCACCGGAAAACGAATTGGTGGTCTGCCCTTGGTCTGAATTATATACTCCTCAAAAAAAGGCTCCAAAAAAAAAAGGTGAGGGGATGTGGATTCAAGGAACTGGACCGTTGTGGTTGTAAGGGTAATGAAAGACTGAGTAACAATAACAGTGTACGACCCTTAAGTCAACACACAACAACAACCCACAATCGACATCACTGGTACAATCCTGAATTAACATTTCACACACATAACTAGTACATCTAAAATAGAGTACACGTTCTTATATAACTGTAGCTTAGATACAGGTTGGGTTTTAGCAACAGTGGGTCACAACACTGTCCCTCCAGCGGTCACAACACTGTTCCTCTAGTGGGTCACAACACTGTCCTTCCAGCGGTCACAACACTGTCCCTCCAGTGGGTCACAACACTGCTCCTCCAGTGGGTCACAACACTGTCCCTCCAGTGGGTCATAATACTGTCCCTCCCTCGATGCTTACCTCACCTCCCTTACACATCGGGACTTAAATTATTTAAACACACTTCTCGAAATTATTAAGCAAATCATTTCAAGACAGTAACAATGTCTGTATTATATTTGGTTGTGGACTCTATGTATATAGGAAACATTACTTCAGATATAACAACTTTAACAAATTTGTTGTTCCACGGTTTTCATGATCATGCACATCATTTTCATATTACCAAAATTAATACAATATGACTCACGAAATCGTAATGACACGATTGCAAACAAGATCGCGGGTTCTATCCCCGCCCGTGGTATTTTTTTTTTAATACAATAATTATAAGTGCGCATAAAACTGAAAGCCACTTACCCAACTATTCCTTGGGATATATAACCTATCGCCTCCCTATAGGCAGGCAACTAATATTAGCCAATAAATAGTAATATTACCTGCTGTGAGAATTATAACACTGAGAGGCGAGAACACTTACATTCCACACGGTGGTCAATTTTTAATCGCGTTAACACCACGTCTCATTTTCTAATATTATCAGCATTACTTTGACGATTGTACTATACAGAAAGAACAAAAAGGGATAATACCGTGAATGGAATACACAAATAACCTACATACTTTAAACATAATGATACAGATACAGGAGACACAGAGAGGACGTCGCGAGGAAAGGATGTGTTCACTGTGAACACTGAGACCCACAGTAACATTTTTGGGTTATCTCGAATAATAGACTGATCAGGACTAATAGGATACTTGCTTGTTATCACTTCCAGCCCATCCTTGTTATCACTTCCAGCCTATCCTTGTTATCACTTCGAGCCTATCCTTGTTATCACTTCCAGCCTATCCTTGTTATCACTTCCAGCCCATCCTTGTTATCACTTCCAGCCCATCCTTGTTATCACTTCCAGACCATCCTTGTTATCACTTCCAGCCCATCCTTGTTATCACTTCCAGCCCATCATTGTTATCACTTCCAGCCCATCCTTGTTATCACTTCCAGCCCATCCTTGTTATCACTTCCAGCCCATCCTTGTTATCACTTCCAGCACATCCTTGTTATCACTTCCAGCTCATCCTTGTTATCACTTACAGCCCATCCTTGTTATCACTTCCAGCACATTCTTATCACTTCCAGCCCATTCTTGTTATCACTTCCAGCCCATCCTTGTTATCACTTCCAGCCCATCCTTGTTATCACTTCCAGCCCATCCTTGTTATCACTTCCAGCCCATCCTTGTTATCACTTCCAGCCCATCCTTGTTATCACTTCCAGCCCATCCTTGTTATCACTTCCAGCCCATCCTTGTTATCACTTCCAGCCCATCCTTGTTATCGCTTCCAGCCCATCCTTGTTATCACTTCCAGCCCATCCTTGTTATCACTTCCAGCTCATCCTTGTTATCACTTCCAGCCCATCCTTGTTATCACTTCCAGCCCATCCTTGTTATCACTTCCAGCTCATCCTTGTTATCACTTCCAGCCCATCCTTGTTATCGCTTCCAGCCCATCCTTGTTATCACTTCCAGCTCATCCTTGTTATCACTTCCAGCCCATCCTTATCACTTCCAGCACATCCTTGTTATCACTTCCAGCCCATCCTTGTTATCGCTTCCAGCCCATCCTTGTTATCACTTCCAGCCCATCCTTGTTATCACTTCCAGCCCATCCTTGTTATCACTTCCAGCCCATCCTTGTTATCACTTCCAGCCCATCCCTGTTATCACTTCCAGCCCATCCTTGTTATCACTTCCAGCCCATCCTTGTTATCACTTCCAGCCCATCCTTGTTATCACTTCCAGCCCATCCTTGTTATCACTTCCAGCCCATCCTTGTTATCACTTCCAGCCCATCCCGTTAAAGGGGTAAGACGGTGACCAGCTTGCTAGCTCCCCCTCTCCCCCCACCACCACCACCCCACCACCTGTTCCTACCCTATCATAACCCTCACAGTACCCAAACCACTACACTGGCCTAACCACGCACACACTCCTTACATTACTATCTTTCCTTCTACCTTTCCTATCTCCTTTTTCGGCAACTTCTCTTCTAGGGACTTAAAACAAGGCAAGGTGATCATCCAGTAGCCCGTGCGGTATTTTAAACTCCGGCCGATCATTGCTAGGGCCCCGCCCCCCTCACTCCTCGAGGGTAGTTATATTACTGGGTTAGAGCGTCGTAAATTTTCGTTCACCATGGGGCGGGCTAAAACAACAAGGGTTCGATCCCCCGGCTAGTTGCAGTGGTGTTCTTGATATATATATATATATATATATATATATATATATATATATATATATATATATGTATATATATATATATATATATATATATATATGTATATGAACATTTATTAATAAACAGAATACATTTACAGAAAAAACAAACATGAATACAATGGCACAATGTATCAAAGATCATGAATTTCCTCCAGCTCCTCCAAGGCTGGACGCGAGCCAAGTATGCAGCAAGAATTTCCCCTCTGGATGGCTACGCTGAGGCGCTGGAACATGAAAGCGGCTGCCCTTGGGTCCCTGGTGGTGTCGATGAGTCTGGAACCCAATTCTTTAAAGAAACGTGTGGCGTTTTTTCCCCATGATCCCAAGGTCTCTGATCCCACTGGGACAAATTGATACTGTTGGCTTATGTCTCTGTACTTGCTGATCTTGTACTCCTCCCTGTGGTCAGCAGCTCCTCCCTGTCGCCCTACACTGTGATGGATATAGGTGTCAGCCAGTGTGGACACACAGGTATAATCCCATGCTAAGAGCTTGCCATTCTTCCAAGGATAGATGGTGATCCCGTCGGGGCGATTTGCTGGGTTGTGGGTATTGTTGGCTTCTAGTGATCGCGGCTCCCTCTCGGCTGGGCATCCAGCTGTAGCTTGCATGCCAGCCCTTGGTTTTGGAACAGTTAAGACCATGTAGACCGTATTGGTCTGCTTGCGCTTCACCGCAAATACACATACATTCTGTGTGAATTGGGGCAGCAAGGCGCAGAGCCACTGCAATACAAAGGGTCTTAGGGTCAAGTCGCGTTCCCATTGCCGATATGGGAACTGTTTGGAGGAAGTCCCCGGAGTGAGGTATGCTCGCAGCTTGGAGACGGGCAATCTCCCTATCTGATGTTGCAGCCCTGAGCATGTTGGCAAGCATCTTTTCAGCGATCGGGCCATCCCAGCTTGACTGTGAGCCAGTGCTGCACTAGGGTTTTGTGCTGGAGCAGCAAGAGTCTCCCATTCAGTGATGGCACTGGCATAGCTAGGGTCTTCTATTCCTGCAAAGTCGCTGAGGGTATCAGGAAGAATTTGTCTTATCAGCTCGTTTGATGCTATGGAAGAGGATAGGAAAGCTGGTAGAGCAATCTGGGAGGATCTGCGTACTCCTAGCCCTCCAAGCCTGACCGGAAGTGAGGCTTGCAACCACTGTCCATCTTCAAGGGAAAGTTTCAATACACTCTCTAGCATGGTCTTAAGGAGGGAGTCATATTCCTTGAGTTTTGGACTCCTGAAGGCTGGGGAACATCTCAGAAAGTAGGTAAGTTTTGGGATTGACAGGCACCTGGTGAGTAGGTAGAAGGCATCGTGTGTGTCAATGTCTTTCATTCTGCTTTTCATCGTCCGGAGGTCTGAGACTTTTTTTTCTAGGATCAGATCGATGGCATTGGGCCCAAGAGGAGCACCAAGGAGAGTGCTGTTGGCTGGATCAATGGCTCGTGCTCCTGGTAAAACTGCGTTAATATTCTGGATCATCTGTTGATTTGTTGATTGGTAGAAACTATTTCACATTTGGTGGGGTTTAAAAAAAGGCCCAGGCTTTCTCCCATGTCTTTAATTTTACTGATGTCCTCTAGGAGAGATTCTGTTGTGCCCGCTGGGGTACCATCGTCCAAGAACTAGATATTGAGCTCGCTGGAGAGTGCTTCTGTAACTTCCTTGATGACCAAACAAAATAGAAAGGGGGCGAGAGGGTCCCCCTGTTGCACCCCTTCACATGCAATTTCATGGTCCCCAAACAACAGTTTGGAAGTCACACTATAACACGATTCTGTGAAGGGATAAAGGGAAGGGAAGTTTCTATAAACTGCTTGGAGAGCAGCATCCCTTCTGGCTGAGTTGAAAGCATTGGCAAAGTCCAATTTGACAAAGGCTTTTTCATCGGACATGTTTTTGATATATACTCGTGCTGCGTGGGCAGCTGCTTTACAGCCCTGTTGAACGCCGAAACCGAGCTGAGTTGGTTTAAGCATTGCAGCAGCCTCTTGACTCTCCCTTCTTACTGCAGCCTTGGCGACTAGGTGCCGAAGGGTGTTACCCACTGCACTGGGCCTGATTCCGCCATCCTTTTTCCGGAGGGCACACAATGAGGCACCAAAGAAAAGGGATCTGATGGCCTCTGGGACACTGCCAGCCAGGCACAGGTTGGAAAATTTGGTGAATTCAGACAGCAGCCTCTATGAAACCTCACCAAGTGCTGGATTGAGCATTTGTTTTAAGTGTTGAGGCCTTAAACCGATGAAACTTCCTGCTGAGCCCTGTGGAAATGACATAACAGCTTTATACACATCAGCATCCTGTAAGGTTAGATGTTCTTCCCCTGCTGCAATGTCAGGGAGGTCAATGTTGGCTGAAGGAGACTCGAACCTACGAACCTTGGAACAAGGTACGCAGTGCTTTACCAATCTACCCACACTGGACCAATACCTTGGAGTGCAGCTTGCTCTAGACTTTGATCCAAGGCAGCCAGCTTTCAGGGAGAAGCTGGACTCCAAGGTATTAGTCCAGTGTGGGTAGATTGGTAAAGCACTGCGTACCTTGTTCCAAGGTTCGTAGGTTCGAGTCTCCTTCAGCCAGAGATCAGTGTTTGTGTATATTTCGCCTGCTCTTTCGAATTCCTTGCATTGTTCAAGTTTCTAGTAAGGCTGATGCATGCAGGGGATGAGATGAAAAGCTGTAAGCCTTCTCCCTGAAAGCTGGCTGCCTTGGATCAAAGTCTAGCGCAAGCTGGACTCCAAGGTATTGGTTCAGTGTGGGAAGATTAGTAAAGCACTGCGTACCTTGTTCCAAGGTTTGTAGGTTCGAGTCTCCTTCAGCCAGAGATCAGTGTTTATATATATATTTTGAGCCCTATTGTTGGCAAAATTTCTAACTTTAATGTTAAAAACAACATAGACTTAGTTGATAAATTAAGCTCCTTGACTGACTTAAATGATTTTAACATGGTTAGTTTTGATGTTACTTCCTTGTTTACGAAAGTTCCTGTTGATGATTTATTAAGTTTCTTATCTGAAGAACTCGTTAACTATGATTTACCATTGCCAGTTCCTACTATCATTAAACTTATTAAACTTTGCATTGTTGATGCAAAATTTGTATTTAATGATAAGTTTTACACTCAGAAGTTTGGTATGGCAATGGGAAATCCTCTTTCACCTGTTCTTAGTAACCTATACATGGAATTTTTTGAAACAAGGTTGCTTAACACAATCCTCCCTAATAGAGCTAAATGGTTCAGATATGTTGATGATATTTTGTGTCTTATGCCCAAAAATGTAGATATACACCATTTCCTTGGAAAATTAAATAGCTTAGCCCATTCTATAAACTTTACTGTTGAGTTTGAAGAAAATAACTCATTGCCTTTTCTAGATGTTTTAATTATTAAGGGTAATAATGAATTCAAATTTAAAATTTACAGAAAACCTACAAATAACTGTTCCTATGTCCACTATTATTCTTCGCATCAAGATAGAGTCAAACTGTCTGTTTTCTCATCAATGTTTTTGAGAGCTTTACGAATTTGTAGTCCTGAGTTCATAGATGAGGAAATATCCAAAATTTATGAAATAGGTAATGATTTAAAATACCCAAGAAATGTAATTGATAAATCTTTTAAAGTTGCTAGAAATACTTTTTACAATCCAAAAAGGGACAACCAGCCTTATTCAACTAAAAATATGTTGGTTCTCCCTTACCATGAAAACTTGGTTGATATGCCTTCTCTTCTTAAGACTTTTAATATTAAAGTTGTATTCAAAAATCTTGATACAGTAAAAAAACTTTTGATAAAGAATTCCCCCCAAAATGCTGATGGATGTGTCTATAAGATTCCTTGTAAAATTTGCGATAAAGTTTATTACGGTCAAACTGGTAAAAATCTCGAACTAAGATTAAAACAACATAAATATAGCATTAGAACTGGACAAGATTCCAATGCTCTATTTATTCATGTAAGAGATTTTAACCATCCAATTGATTTTCAAAAAGTTGAGAAAGTAGTATCAAGCAAGTCCATGGTCGACAGGAATATAATTGAATCTTGTTTCATAAAAAGCAGTTTTGACAATAATATGAATATTTCCTTTGGTTTATATAAATTAGATCCATTTATAATTAATAGAATTTGGGAAGAATTTAATAATACACTGGACAAATAATAAATTTTTAAATTTTTTCTTGGGTAGAATAGTTTGTGGGTGAGTTGTGCAAAGGACCTGTCCAAGTTGGGCTCGGCGCGCGTCAGTGTTTAACCGTTGTGGGATCTGATAGTGAGGTGCTGGCTGTGAGTAGTCACGAAAGCGCTTGGAATTTCTCTATTCTTTCAGAGTAGTTGTACTCACCTAGTTGAGGTTGCAGGGGTCGAGTCCAAGCTCCTGGCCCCGCCTCTTCACTGGTCGCTACTAGGTCACTCTCCCTGAACCGTGAGCTTTATCATACCTCTGCTTAAAGCTATGTATGGATCCTGCCTCCACTACATCGCTTCCCAAACTATTCCACTTCCTGACTACTCTGTGGCTGAAGAAATACTTCCTAACATCCCTGTGATTCATCTGTGTCTTCAACTTCCAACTGTGTCCCCTTGTTGCTGTGTCCATCTCTGGAACATCCTGTCTTTGTCCACCTTGTCAATTCCTCTCAGTATTTTGTATGTCGTTATCATGTCCCCCCTATCTCTCCTGTCCTCCAGTGTCGTCAGGTTGATTTCCCTTAACCTCTCCTCGTAGGACATACCTCTTAGCTCTGGGACTAGTCTTGTTGCAAACCTTTGCACTTTCTCTAGTTTCTTTACGTGCTTGGCTAGGTGTGGGTTCCAAACTGGTGCCGCATACTCCAATATGGGCCTAACGTACACGGTGTACAGGGTCCTGAACGATTCCTTATTAAGATGTCGGAATGCTGTTCTGAGGTTTGCTAGGCGCCCATATGCTGCAGCAGTTATTTGGTTGATGTGCGCTTCAGGAGATGTGCCTGGTGTTATACTCACCCCAAGATCTTTTTCCTTGAGTGAGGTTTGTAGTCTCTGGCCCCCTAGACTGTACTCCGTCTGCGGTCTTCTTTGCCCTTCCCCAATCTTCATGACTTTGCACTTGGTGGGATTGAACTCCAGGAGCCAATTGCTGGACCAGGTCTGCAGCCTGTCCAGATCCCTTTGTAGTTCTGCCTGGTCTTCGATCGAATGAATTCTTCTCATCAACTTCACGTCATCTGCAAACAGGGACACCTCGGAGTCTATTCCTTCCGTCATGTCGTTCACAAATACCAGAAACAGCACTGGTCCTAGGACTGACCCCTGTGGGACCCCGCTGGTCACAGGTGCCCACTCTGACACCTCGCCACGTACCATGACTCGCTGCTGTCTTCCTGACAAGTATTCCCTGATCCATTGTAGTGCCTTCCCTGTTATCCCTGCTTGGTCCTCCAGTTTTTGCACTAATCTCTTGTGTGGAACTGTGTCAAACGCCTTCTTGCAGTCCAAGAAAATGCAATCCACCCACCCCTCTCTCTCTTGTCTTACTGCTGTCACCATGTCATAGAACTCCAGTAGGTTTGTGACACAGGATTTCCCGTCCCTGAAACCATGTTGGCTGCTGTTGATGAGATCATTCCTTTCTAGGTGTTCCACCACTCTTCTCCTGATAATCTTCTCCATGACTTTGCATACTATACATGTCAGTGACACTGGTCTGTAGTTTAGTGCTTCATGTCTGTCTCCTTTTTTAAAGATTGGGACTACATTTGCTGTCTTCCATGCCTCAGGCAATCTCCCTGTTTCGATAGATGTATTGAATATTGTTGTTAGGGGTACACATAGCGCCTCTGCTCCCTCTCTCAGGACCCATGGAGAGATGTTATCTGGCCCCATTGCCTTTGAGGTATCTAGCTCACTCAGAAGCCTCTTCACTTCTTCCTCGGTTGTGTGTACTGTGTCCAGCACTTGGTGGTGTACCCCACCTCTCCGTCTTTCTGGAGCCCCTTCTGTCTCCTCTGTGAACACTTCTTTGAATCTCTTGTTGAGTTCCTCACATACTTCACGGTCATTTCTTGTTGTCTCTCCTCCTTCCTTCCTTAGCCTGATTACCTGGTCCTTGACTGTTGTTTTCCTCCTGATGTGGCTGTATAACAGCTTCGGGTCAGATTTGGCTTTCGCTGCTATGTCGTTTTCATATTGTCGTTGGGCCTCCCTTCTTATCTGTGCATATTCGTTTCTGGCTCTACGACTGCTCTCCTTATTCTCCTGGGTCCTTTGCCTTCTATATTTCTTCCATTCCCTAGCACACTTGGTTTTTGCCTCCTTGCACCTTTGGGTGAACCATGGGCTCATCCTGGCTTTTTCATTATTCCTGTTACCCTTGGGTACAAACCTCTCCTCAGCCTCCTTGCACATTGTTGCTACATATTCCATCATCTCATTAACTGGCTTCCCTGCCAGTTCTCTGTCCCACTTAACCTCGTTCAGGAAGTTCCTCATTCCTGTGTAGTCCCCTTTCTTGTAGTTTGGCTTCATTTGTCCTGGCCTTCCTGCTTCCCCCTCCACTTGTAGCTCTACTGTGTATTCGAAGCTCAAAACCACATGATCGCTGGCCCCAAGGGGTCTTTCATATGTGATGTCCTCAATATCTGCACTACTCAAGGTGAATACTAAGTCCAGTCTTGCTGGTTCATCCTCTCCTCTCTCTCTTGTAGTGTCCCTTACGTGTTGGTACATGAAGTTTTCCAGTACCACCTCCATCATCTTAGCCCTCCATGTATCTTGGCCCCCATGTGGCTCCAAGTTCTCCCAATCGATCTCCTTGTGGTTAAAGTCACCCATGATCAGGAGCTTTGCCCTGCATGCATGAGCTCTTCTGGCCACTGCAGCCAGTGTGTCAACCATCGCTCTATTGCTTTCGTCATACTCTTGCCTTGGCCTCCTGCTGTTCTGTGGTGGGTTATACATCACTGCAATTACCACCTTGGGACCTCCAGAGTGAAGCGTTCTCGCTGTGTAATCACTTTCTTCTGCGCTGTCTCCTCTCTCCAGTTCATCAAAATTTCATCGGTTTTTGATCAGCAATGCCACTCCTCCACCCCCCTGTTTCCTCTGTCTTTCCTCGGGATCTGGTATCCCGTTGGAAAGATGGCATCTGTTATCATACCTGTAAGCTTGGTTTCTGTGAGAGCTATGATGTCCGGTGATGCCTCTTTGACTCTTTCGTGCCACTCCTCCCACTTGCTTGTTATTCCATCAGCGTTTGTGTACCATACCTTCAGTTTCCTTTCCAACACTGTGGTTTGGGGGGCCTGTGGGGGTGGGAGACCTGGTAGCATACTGTGGGATTCTATGGTTGGGGGTTGGGTGGAAGCTGTGGGTATGGATTGTATTGTGTGTTGGGATGGTGTGATAGGTTGTGGGGTTCTGAGGATAGTTGTGTGTGTGCTTGCCCTTGCTGCTCTGTTCTGCTCTGACTGACCTCTGCTGGTTCCATCCTTGTCTCCTTTCCTAGCTCCTTTTGCTTTTTTGTCCTCTCCCTCAGCTGCTGTCGTTCTGTTTGTTCTGTCTCTGTCTAGGAATACCTTCTTGTTCTCTTCCGAGCTTTTCAACCGTGGTTTCTCTTGGAGGATCCTGTTCCGCACTGTTTCTGTCCTGAGAATCAGCTTGATCGGTCGGTTTCTCCCCTTCAAGTACCCCCCTATTCTCTGAAAATTTACAATCTCGTCCATGTCTTCTCCCCCTATTTCCGTGATGATTTTCTCAATCTCCTTTCTTTCTTCCTGCCGTCTTTCAGTGTGTGTCCTTTCCTCTCTCTCCCGAAGCCCATGGATAAACACTGATTTTGCCCTTTCCTCCTCCCATTGCCTCTCCCTCTGTGACTCTGGTTCCTGTCTGTATGTGGTCATTTTCTCCCTTGATTTTTCCAGTGGCTCTTGGTAGCATGGTTGTGCCTCAGCATTCGACCTATCTCCCTCTCCATCTGCACCCATCTGCTCTTCCCTTCCACTCCCTGGCCCTTCTTTGCAGGCTGATATGACCTTAGCATAATTCATATCTCCTTCCTTCCTGTTCAGCCTCTCAGCTTCATATGGTGTGTCTTCTCTGGTCACTGCCCCTGAGACTTGCTTCAGCCTGTTTACCTCAAATTCTAGGACCTTTACCCTGGCTACTGCAGTTTCGACTTGTGCCTCCCAATTCTTCGTCTCCTTCTCCAACCTCTTTTCCCATTTCACAGAGAGCTCTTTCTCCATTTTTTCAGAAAGCTCTCCTAATTTTCTCTCCCATTCTTGCTCTATCCTTTTCCACTGCTCCTCCATCCATTCCTCCCTACCAGTACCATTGTCATCTGATCCCTGATTCCTGCGAGTCCCAACCATTTTTTTTTTTTTCGTTTTTTTTAGTGAAAGAGAGAGAGAGAGAAAGAGAAAAAGGGGGGGGAGAGTGAGAGAGAGGGAGAAAGAGAGAGAAGGGGAGGGTAGAAGGAGAGAGGGGGAAAAGAAGGGAAAAGGGGGGAGAGAGAAGTGAGAGAGAGGGAAAAGGTAAGAGAGAGAGGGGGAGTGACAAGGGAAGAGAGAGAGAGAGAAGAGAGAAGGAGGGAGAGAGAGAGAGAAGAGAGAAGAGAGGAAGAGAGAGAGAAGAGAGAGAGAAGGAAGAGGAGAGAGAAGAGAGTGAGAGAGAGAAGAGAGAGGGAGGGAGAGGGGGAAGAGATGAGAGAAAGAGAGAGAGAGAGAGGAGAGGGAGAGAAGAGAGATGAGAAGGAGAGAGAGAGGAAGAGAGAGAGGAGGAGAAAGGGAGGAGGGAGAGAGAGAGAGAGAGAGAGAGAAGAGAGAAGAGAGAGGAGGAGAGGGAGAGAGACGGGGGGGAAAGGAAGGGTTAGAGGGTCACTTCACAGGAAGGTGTGAAATCCTGATATGGTGTGTGTGTGTGTGTGTGTATGTGTGTGTGTGTGTGTGTGTGTGTGTGTGTGTGTGTGTAAGAGAGGTGGAGAGAGTGGGCTACAGAGACGCCTAACAGAGAAGGGAGGGTTAGAGGGTCAATTCACAGGAAGGTGTGAAAAGTCCTGTATACTCACCTAGTGTGTGTGTGTGTGTGTGTGTGTGTGTGTGTGTGTGTGTGTGTGTGTGTGTGTGTGTGTGTGTGTGTGTGTGTGTGTGTGTGCTACAGCTATTCAAGTGTCTAACAGCAGATCCTGTACTCACCTATTCAAGTGTGTGTGCATATGTTTATGTAAACAGTCCTTATTTCCCACGTATGTACTACATATGTATTGCATATGTACCCGATCTCTTGGTTCCCATTGTACTGTCTTATGCGTTTAAAATTACGTTCAAAAATAAATACACTAGGCTTCGCCTATATGCCGCTACCTCTAAATTCTATTAAATGCCAGTAAATGCTGCTTATTCTAATTCTGATAGCTCGAGGAGAGTGACCCCCAATTCCAGCTAGAGACAGGTACTATTGACCCCATGCAACTCAAACTAGGTGAATATTACTTGCGGCTGGCAGTGGAGTAACGTTGCGGGTCAGTCCTGTCCCAGAAGTTGAAGATGCTTGATGCTTCTCGGTAATTTTTCCACTAACTTCCTGTATGCACTATAGTCTCTAGCTCATCTAATTTTTTCACTCACTCACTGAATTTACTGACACATCTATACATATCTCTTATCTCCCTGGTCTTGAGTCGCACTTATTCTTCAAATACCCCACTGCGTTATTATGGCAACACTATTTAGGCCCCCAATAAACACTCAGCACTATTTCCTTTGTTTTCTTTTCTGTGATCACTTATATTTCCTTTTTTCGGGCTTAAGTGATTATATGCACTCTTATGCGTGCACACGCCTATATCCCACACTCTATTCCTTATGGCACAGTCAGAAATTACCACCAAAACACGAGCTCAAACCGCGTGACTCCTCCACGAGTGTGTGCGTCTTTGTGTGTGTGTGTTTGTGTGTGTGTGTGTGTGTGTGTGTGTGTGTGTGTGTGTGTGTCACCTAGTTGTACTCACCTAGTTAAGGTTGCATGGGTCGAGTCCAAGCTCCTGGCCCCGCCTCTTCACTGGTCGCTACTAGGTCACTCTCCCTGAACCGTGAGCTTTATCGTACCTCTGTTTAAAGCTATGTATGGATCCTGCCTCCACTACATCGTTTCCCAAACTATTCCACTTCCTGACTACTCTGTGGCTGAAGAAATACTTCCTAACATCCCTGTGATTCATCTGTGTCTTCAACTTCCAACTGTGTCCCCTTGTTACTGTGTCCCATCTCTGGAACATCCTGTCTTTGTCCACCTTGTCAATTCCTCTCAGTATTTTGTATGTCGTTATCATGTTCCCGCTATCTCTCCTGTCCTTCAGTGTCGTCAGGTTGATTTCCCTTAACCTCTCCTTGTAGGTCATACCCTTAGCTCTGGGACTAGTCTTGTTGCAAACTTTTGCACTTTCTCTAGTTTCTTTACGTGCTTGGCTAGGTGTGGGTTCCAAACTGGTGCTGCATACTCCAATATGGGCCTAACGTACACAGTGTACAGGGTCCTGAATGATTCCTTATTAAGATGTCGGAATGCTGTTCTTAGGTTTGCTAGGCGCCCGTATGCTGCAGCAGTTATTT
>NW_027200406.1:0-21087 GCF_038502225.1 Cherax quadricarinatus | reverse complement strand
TTTTGCACAGATAGCTTTTCCCCTAACTGAATTAACAAGTCCAAAAACAGTTTTCATGGACCCAGGACTGTGAAATTGCTTTTAATCGTTTAAAAAGATTACTATCCTCTTCCCCAGTATTGCTAAGTCCTGATTTTAATAAACCATTCCACTTACAAATAGATGCCAGTGCGTATGCTTTGGGAGCCGCATTGTTACAGAAGGCTCCAAATTCTGACCTATTACAACCTGTTTCTTATTTTTCTTCTAAGTTAAAGAAACACCAAATTAATTATTCAACTATAGTAAAAGAAGCCTTAGCTCTCGTTGTATGCCTAGAGAATTTTGATGTATATTTAGGATCTTCTACCCATCAGATATCGGTGTACTCCGATCATAATCCTTTGACCTTCATAAATTCTATGAAATCGAAGAACGCCAGAATACTTCGTTGGGCTTTGAGAATTCAACCCTTCTCTATTACCATGTATACGCTCTGTTCTTTATCTCTTTCCTTCTCGGGCATGATCTATTCCGGATATTGCCTTTCTTGTTTTGCAATTGCTGCCACAGCTTCTGTTACTTGGCGATTTTAATGCCCATTATTTCCTCTAGGGGGGTCTCACTGTGATTCCCGTGGCATTCAATTAGAGGCTTTTCTTGCTACCCACCCCCTCCATGTTTTAAATAGAGGTACTCGCACCCATTTTGATCCTTGGACTCACTCTTGCATCGATCTGTCTGCTCTTCCTCCACCGCATCAGATTTCACCTGGTCTGTTCTCCCGGATTTACATGACAGCAATCATTTCCCAATCATTCTTACTTCCCCTTCATATTAAATGTGACAGTATGCAGTACATACACTCTATCAAGTCGCACTGTGTACCCAAGACGAACAAAAATATGCTCAACCTCGCCCCCCTCACCACGTCCATAAATCCCGCCCCAGTCAATAAATCCCCCAACACCCCCAGAAAAGTGTCCACTTCCCCAGGGTTCAACATCCCAACGCCGGATCACGCAATTCCAATCCCCTCCTATGAGCACTACTTCAGGGAGTGACCTCAAATAGTAAATTAATACCTCCTTCACTAAGTTTTTACATGCCCATCATTCTCTGCTGGTCCGTACACTCACACGAAGGCAGCCTTCACCCTGCCCCATAGACCTTCCACCCTTATTACCCTCCCCTCCACACCCTCGCAATGCCTCGCAACAAACGGGCTAGTCTCCCTGATCATGATGGCAACGCCACCTTTCAACCATATAGCATTCTCCACATACACATCATACCCATCTATCCGCAACTCGCTTCCTAATTTATGATTGTGTTCCTGTACAAACACAACGTCAACATTATTATGCACTAATAATTCTCGTAACCATACACGCTTTTGCACACTCCTCAAACCATTAATATTTAATGTCAGACACTTAAATTGGTCAGTGGGGGTTTTCCTTTCGATACTGAACGTTCCTCACCGAATCTTTTGTTCACACCCTTTTCAACCCCTCCCCCTTTTGAAGCACTCTTGACCAACCCTTGAGCTTTAGGTCCACAGGGCACACTGTGCCACATCCGCCCAGGTTTTTTTTCCCTGATCGCTAGGCTGGCGTCAGCACTTCCTCCGAGTCTGAAAGCGCAACAGAGCACTTTCGCGTTACACTTTCCACCTGCATGTCTTCATCCACAGAGCAGTCCTGGTGGATTTCTACCTCCACCATATGTTGCAGCAAGGCGTCAGGGACGCCCACGACCAACTGCTCTTCGTGTCTGGCGTCCGCCTTTGCAGCAGGTCCCAGGTTTAGGGATGGGTCCGTAACAGGACTCGTGCTCCTCTCTATAAATAATTCATCCAGCACGGAGGCAATGGATTCCTCTACGTCGTTATGCACATCTTGCAGAGCCTAGCCGTCTATTGTTTTCGCCTCCAAAGAAGGCGATACTTCCGGGAGTGTGGCACACGGTGTTTCCGTCAACCTCTCAACCTCGTCGCTCCATGACAATCCTGATGGTATCACCGGCACACCAGGCACATCTTGCCCCGCAGCTTCCTCCTCAACGTCCTTGCTTTGTTGCTCAACCTTAGCATCTCGTCGTTCACTGTACCGCCATATGATCATATGTGCCGCACAACCTGCAGGTGCGGCGTTGCCCTGCATGTGACACCATTACCTGAGTTCTGAAGTCTTGCAAGATCACGTAAGGGATTGGGTGCTGTAATGTAATCTTTACAGAAAACGTACCTTCTGGTATTCCTGCATATGGCCCGTCAGAGCACTTCCCTGCTGTAGCTATGTGTATGGTGCCATAATTGCCCAGTGCGGCTCTAATGTCAGACACATCAGCCTCAGAGGGCATATTTCTGACCTTTACCCATGTGTAATAGCGGGAGACGTAATGTAGCTTGACTGACACTGCTGGGTTAACCACTAGATTAACTTCCTGGAGCTTGTCGACCACCTCCTCGTAAACATGAGCCGAGCAGAACTTCACAAAGATCCGTGAAACGCCATTCATTGCCACACTGCACTAAGTCTTTACTGGCAATACCACAGGTATCACGAATTATCGCAGGCAATAGTAGTGCCGTCGACGGTCCAAGCACGGCCCTACGAGTCAATTTAATACACAGTATTTATGCGGCGCCTCGCCGCCATGTTGTGAAAATGAAAACTGCCACCTAGTCAACTATAGGGGGAAGCAGTTGTACACGTCCTCTCTACTCAAAGGCTGAGAGGCGAATGGTGTACATATTGAAGTATGCAGCACCAGTTTCGAATCCACACCTGGTCAAACACGCCAAGGAAATAAAGAGCGAAGGTTTGCAACAAGACTAGTCCCAGAGCTAAGGAGAATGTTCTACAAGGAAAGGTCTAGGGAAATCGGCATGACAACACTGGACGACAGGAGGGTTAGGGAAGACATGATTACGACTGCGAGGAGTTGACAAGGTGGACAGAGAATGTTCCAGAGATGGGACAAACAAGGAGTCACACTTGGAAGTTGAAGACTCCTACGAGTCAAAGGGATGCCAGGAAGTATTTCTTCAGTCAGAGCAGCCAGGAAGTGGAATAGTCTGGAAAGTGACGTAGTGGAGGCTGGAACCATACATAGCTTTAAGAAGAGGTTTGATAAGGCTTAAGGAACAAGGAGAATGAGACCTAGTGGCGATCAGTGAAGAGGCGGGGGCCAGGAGCTATGAATCGACCCCTGCATAACTGAAAGGATAGACCCAGAAGTGTCCTTGTTTGCAGATGTGAAGTTAATGAGAATTAAATCAGATGAGGACCAGGCAGGACTCCAGAGACCTGGACAGGCTGGACACGTTGTCCACAATTGGCTACTGTTAAAACTGAGGTTAAAAATAGATGTAACAGCTCATCAGTACAGAATGAAAAAGGTTCCTCACTAAAAGTAGTTTGACGCGAGTATAGGTCCCAATTTGCTAGTTCAAATTATCAACCTGGGCTTCGAGGAGGGTGAGAATATGAATGGGAAGTAAGGATAGGAAAATGATTGCTGTCATGTAAATCTGGGAGCACAGACCAGGTAGTCTTGGGTTGTTGAGGAGCAAACATGTTGATCAGTGCAAGAGGAGAGTGCAAAGGTCAAAATGGGCGAGAACCCGTATGTATAACATGGAGGGGGAAGAGAAGTGAGAAGAGCCTCTGATAGCAACGGGTCAGATCTTTCCCCCAGAGGAAATGATCAGCATTACAATCACCTACTCAGAGAAGAGGTGACTGAGGAATCCAGAAATAAAAAAAATCTGCAATAGATAAAAGCCGAGGAGAGATACAAAAATCAGACTATACCACTTGTTCAAGTATATGCGGGTTGTAGTGAAATTCAGCGATTATTTTAATTAAAGGACTAAACCACAAGGGCCATACAGCGCTGCGCAATTCAGCGAAGTATCAACAAATATCCGACAGTATGGTATACCTGTTCGTACAAGAACACCTTCATTGAAAGTTCCATTGGTAAAAAAAAGATTCGATAAATGCAATATATAACCTGGGATGTGATGGATGAAAGAAACGGGAAACCTGGGAGTCATACATGAAGCTCACCTCTTACTCCCGAGACCTCGAATATTCCACTAAGTCACGATTTACGAAAAGTATACCTCTTCAAGGGGGGCTCCTTGGCGTGGTGAAGAGGCTCTTGGTCTGAGGAATTAGACCTATCGGTCTTCTTCCTCAGACCGAACCTAATTACCCCCCAATCTCCCCTCCCCTATCCCATCCTCCCCTTTTTCCTTTCCTCCTATTCCTCCACACTCCTCCCTTTTGCCCTTTCTCTTTTTGTCCTTTGGGATTTCTCCCACAGGCGCGCTAGTTCCTAGGTAGGAGAAAGGATACCGGGGTCCATCCCATTCCGTTGAGGTTCTTAGCGGTGGCGTAGTTTGCCGTGGAATCTGGATCGCCTGGGGATGTCCCGATCCCTCTCCGGTATCCCGGAGTAGCTTTGGGTGTCTTTCGGGCGACGAGTGTATCTCTGGAAGCCACCTTTCGGATTCCGGGGGTGGTGGCCGAAGGAGGTATGCTTTGTGGCGGATATCCGGCCGCCCTCTCTTTTGTCCACCGAGGTAGCTCGGCAGATGTGAGGTTGCTATCCCGGATTGTTAGTTTACTAGCATGATGGGTAGGGTATGGCACGGGTTCCATGCTGCATCTGCGCTACTTGCGGTGCTGAGGTCCTCTTGGGCGCGGAGGGAGATTTCTGGCCCTTTCATTCCTCCTAGGACCTATCCCTCCCCGGTCCCCCCTTTTTTTTCTTTTTTTTATTTTTATTTTCTTTTCTTTCTTTTTTTTTCTTAAAAACAAAAAGAAAGAAGTAACCTAACCATGGCAGCCCTAGTCCATGAACCTGGTACCCCCGGGCCCCTTCTTGATACCGCACCCCGTTCTGACCCCGCCTCGTCTTTGGACCACTCTTCAGACATTCCTCATGCCTCTGTACCTATTGCCGGTGCTGTTTCCTCACCCGCTTCAGGTACTGAGGCCTCGACTGACTTTCGATTTATCGGACCTTCGCTCTCCTCTGACTATGCTTCCGGCCTCTCCCTCTACGGTGCGGCAATTTTCAAATCGCCGACCCGTTCCACGTCGGACCAACTCTGGTCCCACGCCTAAACGCCAACGACAATTACCTGCTGATGATACTTCTCCACCTTCTCGTTCTTCTCAGAAACGATCGACTCGTCCTTCACTACCTTTCCACGCTCAGTTTCAGACTGAACAGTGGACTAAATTCTTCACTTTACGACCAACTTCCTCTACTGCCTATCTTTCTGACCATAGTATTGGCAAGGCACTCCTACGCCATGTTGGTAAAGATATTTTTTTTCATGCTCTTAAGAGCGGTACGCGCATCATTAACGTACAGAATGCTACCCAGGCTCATGAGCTCTCTCATCTTTCCCATATCGATACTGTTCCTGTCACTCTTGAAAAACATCATTCCCTCAATTCTTGTAGTGGTACCGTCATTCTGCCCCATACCATATTTCAACGAAATTTCCAGACATGTGGCACCGACATTCTAGAACAGCTGGAACTCCAAGATCTCCCAATCCTCAAGGTAGACACTTAGGTTCTTCCTGCCCGTGGGCGGAGACGATACCCTAGCAATGTGGCTCGTTTAACTTTTGACAGCCGAGAACTCCCATCCTCAATTTATATAGCAGGACATCGGTTACAAGTTCGAAAGGTGATCCCTACACCACAACAGTGTAGAAATTGCTGGCGATTTGGCCATCCAGCGAAATATTGCAGATCTATCGCCGAATGCCCAGTCTGTGGTGCCGATGACCATTCTAATACGTCTTGCAATCGATCTCCCTCTTGCCTTAACTGTCATGAGGCTCACCCTTCGTACTCTCGCCGTTGTCAGGTCTATTTAAACGAGCGGGAAATCCGTTACCTCAAAGAGACAGAAGGTCTCCCTTATGCCATGGCAGTTTCTCATCTCCGCCTCCAAGGGAGACTCCCACGTGTTTCTTATTCCCGTGTTTCAAAACGTCCCCCCACTTCTGGTATCCCATCTTCTACACCCACCTCTGTGGTTACCTCTCCCATAATCACTCCTGTATCTAATCCTTTTGCTGTCCTCGGCTCAGACGTCCCTACTTCAACGCCTCAGTCTAATCTCGCTTCTTCGAGTTCTCTCTCACAAGCCTCAGTATCGACGAGACCTCGTACGACACCTCCCAATCGTCCCTCTACTTCTCAAAAGTCAAAAAAAGGTCCGGTAACACCTCCTACCCATCTTCCACCTCCTCATTTTACCCTCCCTGTCTCTGTCCCTAGTTCTTCCCCTCTCACTGGCTCAGTTACAAGTGCAGAGGTTCACCCTCCTCCTCGTAATGTACCTTCCTCCCCTGTTCCCTCCCAAGTTTCTCCCTCTTCTGCCACCTCCCAGGTTCCTGCCTCCTCTGTCCCCTGCCACGCTTCTCCAGTTCCCTCCACCCTTTCGCCCCCCCCTACCTTGGTAAAGTCCAATACAGTTCCAATCTTTACTCATCCTCCCCCTACCATTCCCAATATTGTCTCCCATACGACATCTCTGAATTCCGAAACACTTGAAGCAATCTCTGAATATATTGCAGAGACCAAACCATCAATGGACACTGATCCACCTTCCGCTCTTTCTCTCTCCTCTGCTCCATCTGCGCAACTCCTTTCTTCACAGCGCACCGTTCCTTCGCTGCTTGAACATTTTCCACTGCCTCCGCATGTGGACTTTTCTAACCCTTCTAGTCCGTAGGAACCCTTACCTGCGGATTTCAAGTATCTTTATCATTGCCAATCATGGCCTATTTACAGTGGAATATACGCGGCCTCAGGGGTAATCGGGGTGAGCTTCAGATGTTACTCTCCCAGTTTGCCCCTGTTGGTGTTTGCTTACAGGAACCAAAATTACACTCTGCTGTTATTTCTCACATCTCAGGCTATAATTTATTGTATTCTTCAGATCCTTTTCCTGATGGGACCTTTAATGAAAGTGCCCTTCTTCTCCGCACTGATATTCCGTACCATCAGCTATTTGTTCATACTTCGCTGCATTACACAGCAGCCCGTATCCACTTACATAGGTGGTATACGCTCTGTTCTTTATATCTCTCTCCTTCTCGGGCATTATCTATTCCGGATTTTGCCTTCCTTGTTTCGTCATTACCGCCACCGATTCTGTTACTTGGTGATTTTAATGCCCACCATTTCCTCTGGGGGGGTCTCACTGTGATTCCCGTGGAATTCAGTTAGAGGCTTTTCTTGCCACCCACCCCCTCCATGTTTTAAATACAGGTACTCACACCCATTTTGATCCTCGGACTCATACTCTCTCTTGCATCGATCTCTCAATCTGCTCTTCCTCCGCCGCATTAGACTTCACTTGGTCTGTTCTCCCGGACTTACATGACAGTGATCATTTCCCAATCATTCTTACTTCCCCTTCATATTCGCCACCTCTTCGCACCCCACGCTGGCAATTTAATCGGGCAAATTGGAACCTTTACTCACACCTAACTGTTTTTAAAGAGGTTCCTTCTTCGTCCTCCATCGATGAGCTTTTACACCTCTTCTCGTCCTCCGTTTTCACCGCAGCTTCTCATTCTATACCCCAAACTTCGGGCAGGCATTCTCAGAAATGCGTGCCTTGGTGGTCTCCTGCTTGTGCTCGTGCAGTACGTTTGAAACGCGCTGCATGGGGCAGGTACCGGTACAATAGAACCACAGAGCGACTCCTTGATTTTAAACAGAAGCGTGCGATCGCTCGCCGTGTCATCCGTGACGCTAAACGCACTTGCTGGCGAGATTGTCTCCACCATCACCTCTGCTTCCTCTATGAGTGCAGTCTGGAAAAAAGTACGAAAACTGAGTGGTAAATATTCTCCTGACCCGGCTCCTGTTCTGCGGGTTGCCGGTGTTGATATAGCAAACCCACTAGATGTTGCCAATGAAATTGGCAATCATCTGGTCCGTATTTCTCAGGGACTCCATCTATGCCCCTCATTTCTTTCCTCAAAGTCTGCCAGAGAGTTAGCACCCTTGGACTTTTCTTCTCTCAGAGAAGAACAGTATAATGTGCCTTTTACACTTCAAGAACTGGAGGCAACACTCTCAGCTTGTCGATCATCGGCAGCTGGGCCCGACGACATTCATATTCGTATGCTACAACATTTACATCAGTCAGCCCTTGCAGTCCTATTACGCCTTTACAATCTTATTTGGTCACAAGGAGTTCTTCCACAGCTGTGGAAATCCGCCATTGTTCTCCCTTTCCGCAAACCAGGCACTACGGGACATGAAACCTCCCACTATCGTCCCATTGCTCTTACCAGTGCAGTTTGCAAAGTAATGGAACGTCTAGTAAATAGACGTTTAGTGTGGTATTTAGAGACACACAACAGTCTCTCCACTCGTCAATATGGCTTTCGTAAGGGACGTTCTACCATAGACCCCTTACTGCGCTTGGATACGTATGTTCGTAATGCCTTTGCGAATAACCACTCAGTTATTGCCATATTTTTTGACCTTGAGAAGGCATATGACACAACTTGGAGGTATAATATTTTAGCCCAAGCCCACTCCTTAGGCCTTCGAGGCAATCTACCATCCTTCCTTAAGAACTTTTTAACTGACAGGCATTTCCGTGTTCGGGTTAATAATGTGCTCTCCCCGGACTTTATCCAAGCTGAAGGTGTCCCCCAGGGATGTGTTCTGAGCACAACACTTTTTCTCCTTGCTATTAATGATTTGGCCTCTAGTCTTCCATCAAATATTTGGTCATCACTCTATGTTGATGACTTCGCTATTGCCTGTGCAGGCGCTGACTGTCACCTCCTTACAGTTTCTCTCCAACATGCAGTCGACCGTGTTTCCAATTGGGCCACCACACATGGGTTTAAATTTTCCAGCACTAAAACCCACCAAATCACTTTCACTAGACGCTCTGTCATCTCCGATCATCCTTTGTACCTCTATGGCTCCCGTATCCCTGAACTTGATACATTCAAGTTTCTGGGCCTCCTCTTTGATCGTAGGTTATCCTGGAAACCTCACATTACCTCTCTGAAGGCAACTTGTCACAGCCGGCTGAACCTTCTTAAAACCCTTGCTCATCTTTCGTGGGGAGCTGATCGTCGAACCCTCCTTCACCTACATTCCACCCTTATTTTATCGAAACTTGATTATGGTGACCAGATCTATTCAGCGGCATCTCCTGCTACTCTCTCTAGCCTTAACCCCATTCATCACCAAGGATTACGTTTATGCCTTGGTGCTTTTCGCTCTTCCCCTGTCGAAAGCCTCTATGCAGAAGCGAACGTTCCATCCTTATCCGATCGCCGTGATGCCCATTGCCTGCGCTACTATGTACGCTCTCATGATCTCCGCAATCCTTCCATTTATAGAATGGTCACTGATATTAGTAGACATTCTTTATTTGTTCGCCGCCCCTGCTTACTCCGTCCCTTCTCTCTTCGCCTTCATTCGCTCTTGTCTTCTCTTCAACTACCACCTTTCTATGTACATGTAGCATCTCACTTTTCCCTACCCCCCTGGGAAGTTCCAGCTGTTCGAGTCTGTTCTTTCTCCCTCCCTTGCTCGAAAGCCCAACTGTCTACGGTCGCTTCCCGCTCTCTTTTTCTTGACCACTTTCACTCTCATTCTCATGCCATTGCTGTGTACACAGATGGCTCTAAGTCTTCTGACGGCGTAGGATTCGCAGCAGTGTTTCCGGACAGCGTCGTACAAGGGCATTTACTATCTTCGGCTAGTATTTTTACTGCTGAATTATATGCCATCCTTACAGCACTTATCCGTATTGCATCTATGCCTGTGTCATCATTTGTGGTTGTCTCAGACTCCCTTAGTGCTTTACAGGCTATACAAAAATTTGATACACCTCACCCCTTAGTCCTCCGTATCCAACTTTGGCTACGCCGCATCTTTACCAAGCATAAAGATATTGTTTTTTGTTGGGTCCCTGGTCATGTTGACGTACAGGGCAATGAACAGGCAGACACTGCTGCGCGGTCAGCAGTACATGACCTACCAGTTTCTTATAGAGGTATTCCATGTACGGACTATTTTGCTGTAATATCTTCCCACCTTCACACCCGTTGGCAACAACGTTGGTCTACTATGCTCGGCAACAAACTTCAGTCTATTAAACCGAGTATAGGTTACTGGCCGTCTTCTTATCACCAGTGTCGAGGTTGGGAGACTACTCTCTCCCGTCTTCGCATTGGCCATACTCGTCTTACTCATGGATATCTCATGGAGAGGCGTCTTGCTCCTCTCTGTGAGAATTGCCAAGCTCCATTATCAGTCAGCCACATTCTGTTGGACTGCCCACTTTATCAACGAGCACGCAGAATTTACCTCTGTCGTCGTCTTCGCCCCGCTGCTCTCTCTTTACCTTCCCTTCTCGCTGATGGACCCACCTTTCATCCGGACTCTCTCATTGACTTTTTGACAACGACTGACTGACTTCACAAATTCTGATACTTTCAGCCCTTTCTACTTCAATCTCTTGCTACCCTCTACCCCCGTACTATCCCCTGCCCCGCTGTTTTCTGTAACCTGCTGATCATCCCCCCTCCCTTCTGCCATCCAATTCCCTTGCTTCCTTCCCTACCCTGCAGCGCTGTATAGCCCTTGTGGCTTAGCGCTTCTTTTTGATTATAATAATAATAATACGAAAAGTATACGGACAAGCAGCAGTAGGTGTATGAACCAGGAGGGTCAGTAAAGTCTGCACAAGGTAGAGGAAGACGAGTAAGCAGTGAAGGATTGTAACACTACTAAGAAAGTCCTTTAGATTGTTCAGAAATGTGAGGAAGAATGATGGGAGGATCGGTGTCCATTGCTTTTTGACTCGGATTGCTTCAAGCGGAGGACAAGGAAATTGACATCAAAGAGGAGGATGGCGAGTAAAGATCGGAGAGACGACGAAAGTTATCACAGTTTTAAGAGGAGAGGTTAGAGTTAACTAGAAACTTGGAGAATACAGGTGAGGAAGAAACTTGGGAGTGGGAGGATGAACCTCACACCCTTAAGACAGTACGAGGTAAAGTACAAGGCACAAACTTAAAAATGAAGGAGGTCGACATTTGAGGTTTGGGGATGTTTTGCACTGGAGAAGTAGAGGAGCAAAAGGAAGGTGTAGCTGTGGGAGGTCTTAAACCATTGAACGAGATAACTCGAGGACAGTTTCAGGAGACGAGGTAGGGAAGTTCGGAGGCAAGGGCTGCAAGTGTTAGAAACGGAGGTGACGAAGTTTTAACCAGAGTAGGTTGGAAACAGGTACCACCGTGATTGGAAGTGTTAGTTACTCAAGAATAAGAAAGATGTGGAAGTCTCCCATGGAGGTGGAGAAGAGACAATGCCATAGCATAAATGAAGCCCCTGATGATGGGGATTAACTTAGAATTGAGAAGCCGCAGAGTAGCCTTTCACAATCCAGCTTTGACAAGAGTAGGGCGGAAGGCAAATTAATGTCCGGCGATCTGCTCCCCATGAACGATGCGCAAACAGATTCAGCCAACCTTGGCAAACATCCTTCAAAGACGAAAAGTGAGACTTCCATGTCAACCGTCGATCGAATAGAAGGCTAAGAAACTTCACTATCACATTCCAGGATATGCTAGCCTTGTAAATACAATGGTATGTCTGGGACAAGAGGACATCTGCTGACTAATTATTATTGTAATCAAAAAGAAGTGCTAAGCCAAAAGGACTATACAGCGCTGCAGGGAAGGGAAGGAAGCGAGGGTATTGGGCGGCAGAAGGGGGGAGGGATGATCAGTAGGTTACAGAAAACAGCGGGGAAGGGGATAGTGCGGGGGTAGAGGGTAGCAAGAGATTGAGGTATAAAGGGCTGAAGGTATCAGAGTTTATGAAGTCAGTCAGTTGTTATCAAAAAGTCAATGAGAGAGTCCGGATGAAAGGTGGGTCCATCAGCGAGGAGGGAAGGTAAAGAGAGAGCAAGGGAGTGAAGACGACGACGGAGGTAAATTCTCCGTGCTCGTTGATAAAGTGGGCAGTCTAACAGAATGTGGCTGACTGATAATGGAACCTGACAATTCTCACAGAAAGGAGCAGGGCGCCTCTCCATGAGATATCCATGAGTAAGACGAGTATGGAATGTAAAGAGGAATTTAGCATACCTTTGGCGAATCTTTTTAACATATCACTACAAACTGGCATAGTGCCTGATAAGTGGAAAATGGCAAATGTAATACCTATTTACAAGGCAGGTGACAGGTCTTTGGCTTCGAACTATACACCAATAAGCCTTACATCCACAGTGGGAAAATTTGTGGAATCAATAATTACCTGAGCAATTCGTAGCCATCTTGACAGCACAGATTGATTAATGAATCTCAACACGGTTTTACAAAGAGGCATTCCTGTCTTACGAATTTACTAACTTTTTTCACTAATGTGTTTGAGGAGGTACATCATGGTAATCAATATATTGTGTATATGGACTTCAGTAAGGCTTTCGATAGAGTTCCACACCAGATGCTATTGAGGAAACTTAGGGCACACGGAATAGGAGGAGAAATAGACAGCAGAGAGTTTGCATAAATGGGAAGAAATCTGAATGGGGGTACGTCACAAGCGGTGTTCCTCAAAGGTCAGTGTTGGGCCCGTTGTTGTTCACAATTTACATAAACGACATAGCTGAAGGAATAAATAGCGACATAAGCAAATTTGCTGATGACACCAAAATAGGCCGTCCAATTCATTCTAACGAAGACACTGATGCAATGGTCGGAGAAGTGGCAGATGCAGTTTAATATTGACAAATGCAAAGTTCTAAACGTTGGACAGGTAAATAGCCATGCTACATATAAACTAAATAATGTAGATCTTAATACTACTGATTGTGAAAAGGATTTAGGAGTTCTGGTTAGCAGTAATTTAAAACCATGACAACAGTGCATTAGTGTTCGCAATAAAGCTAACAGAATTCTTGGCTTCATATCTAGAAGTATAAATAATAGAAGTCCTCAGGTTGTTCTTCAACTCCATATATCCTTGGTTAGGCCTCATTTAGACTATGCTGCTCGGTTCTGGTCACCGTATTACAGAATGGATATAAATGCTCTGGAAAACGTACAGAGGAGGATGACAAAGATGATCCCATGTATCAGAAATCTTCCCTATGAGGATAGACTGAGGGCCCTGAATCTGCACTCTCTCGAAAGGCGTAGAATTAGGGGGGATATGATCGAGGTGTATAAATGGAAAACAGGAATAAATAAAGGGGATGCAAATAGCGTGCTGAAAATTTCCATCCAAGACAGGACTCGCAGCAATGGTTTCAAGATGGAAAAATTCAGATTCAGAAAGGATATAGGAAAGCACTGGTTTGGTAATAGAGTTGTGGATGAGTGGAACAAACTCCCGAGTACAGTTATTCAGGCTAAAACGTTGTGTAGTTTTAAAAATAGGTTAGATAAATACATGAGTGGGTGTGGGTGGGTGTGAGTTGGACCTGACTAGCTTGTGCTGCTTGGTTTGGTGCAGTGCTCCATCCTTGAGTGGAGATAATCAGACTGGGTGGGTTATTGGGCTAATCCGGAAGGGGGGGGGTCATTGGTCTAATCCGAGGGGGGACATGGACCTGCTCTGCAAGGGTCAGCAGGCCTGTTGCAGTGTTCCTTCTTTTTTATGTTCTTATGGCCAATGCGAAGACGGGAGAGAGTAGTCTCCCAACCTCGACACTGGTGACAAGAAGACTGCCAGTAACCTATACTCGGTTTAATATATTGAAGTTTGTTACTGAGCAGAGTAGACCAACGTTGTTGCCAACGGATGTGAAGGTGGGTAGCTATTGCAAAATAGTCCATAAATAGAATACCTCTATATGAAACTGGTAGGTCATGTACTGCTGACTGTGCAGCACTGTCTGACTGTTCATTGCCCTGTACGTAAACATGACCAGGGACCCAGCAAAAAACTATATTTATGCTTGGTAAAGATGCGGCATAGCCAAAGCTGGATATGGAGGACTAAGGGGTGAGGTATATTAAATTTTTGTATAGCCTGTAAAGCACTAAGGGAGTCTGAGACAACCACAAATGATGACACAGGCATAGATGCAAGAGCTGCAAGAATGGCATACAATTCAGCACTAAAAATACTAGCCGAAGACAGTAAATGCCCCCGTACGACGCTGTCCGGAAACACGGCTGCGAATCCTACGCCGTCAGAAGACTTAGAGCCATCTGTGTACACTGCAATGGTATGAGAGTGGAAGTGGTCAAGAAAAAGAGCGAGAAGCGACCGTTGACAGTTGGGCTTTCGAGCAAGGGAGAGAGAAAGAACAGACTCGAACAGCTGGAACTTCCCACGGGGGTAGGGAAAAGTGAGATGCTACATGAACATAGAAAGGTGGTAATTGAAGAGAAGACAAGAGCGAATGTAGGTGAAGAGAGAAGGGATGGAGTAAACAGGAGCAGCGAACAAATAAAGAATGTCTACTAGTATCAGTGACCATTCTATAAATGGAAGGATTGCGGAGATCATGAGAGCATACATATTAGCGAAGGCAATGGGCATCACGGCGATCGGATAAGGATAAAATAAGTTAGACAGTCCTCGATGACGCACTGACTTTCTTGGGTTATCCTGGGTGGCTAACCCTCCGGGGTTAAAAATCCGAACGAAATCTTATCTTATCTTATCTTATCTTCTGCATAGAGGCGCTCAACAGGGGAAGAGCGAAAAACACCAAAGCATAAACGTAATCCTTGGTGATGAATGGGGTTAAGGCTAGAGAGGCCGCTGAATAGATCTGGTCACCATAATCAAGTTTCGATAAAATGAGGGTGGAATGTAGGCGAAGGAGAGTTCGATGATCAGC
Source organism: Cherax quadricarinatus (assembly GCF_038502225.1). Classification (NCBI taxonomy): domain Eukaryota; kingdom Metazoa; phylum Arthropoda; class Malacostraca; order Decapoda; family Parastacidae; genus Cherax; species Cherax quadricarinatus. Next base: position 6,216 of record NW_027200406.1, on the reverse strand, counting down.
TCCCCATGAAAGATGAGCAAGGGTTTTAAGAAGGTTCAGCCGGCTGTGACAAGTTGCCTTTAGAGAGGTCAGGTTTCCAGGATAACCTACGATCAAAGATGAGGCCCAGAAACCTGGCTGTTCACGTTCAGGGATAAGGGAGCCATAGAGGTACAAAGGATGATCGGAGATGACAGAGCGTCTAGTGAAAGTAATTAGGTGAGTTTTGGTACTGGAAAATTTAAACCCATGTGTGGTGGCCCAATTAGAAACACGGTCGACAGCATGCTGGAGAGAAACTGTAATGAGGTGACAGTCAGCGCCTGCACAGGCAATAGCGAAGTGATCAACAGAGTGATGGCCAAATATTTGATGGAAGACTAGAGGCCAAATCATTTATAGCAAAGAGAGAAAGTGTTGTGCTCAGAACATCCCTGGGGGACACCTTCAGCTTGGATAAAGTCCGGGGACAGCATATTATTAACCAGAACGCGAAAATGTCTGTCAGTTAAAAAGGTCTTAAGGAAGGATGGTATATTTCCTCGGAGGCCTAAGAAGTGGGCTTGGGCCAAAATATTATACCTCCAAGTTGTGTCATATGCCTTCTAAAGGTCAAAAAATATGGCAAAAACCTAGTGATTATTCGCAAAGGCATTACGAATATACGTATCCAAGCGTGGTAAGGGGTCTATGGCTGAACGGCACTTACGAAAGCCATATTGACGAGTGGAGAGATTGTTGTCTAAATACCACACTAAACGTCTATTTACCAGGCATTCCATGACTTTGAAAACTGCACTGGTAAGAGCAATGGGACGAGTGGGAGGCTTAATGTCCCGTAGTACCCGGTTTGCGAAAATGGAGAACAATGGCAGATTTCTGTAGCTGTGGAAGAACTCCTTGTGACCAAATGTGATTGAAAAGGCATAATAGGACTGCAAGGGCTGACTGATGTAAATGTTGTAGCATACGAATTTGAATGTCGTCGGGCCCAGCTGCCGATGATCGGCAAGCTGAGAGTGTTGCCTCCAGTTCTTGAAGTGTAAAAGGCACGTTATATTGTTCTTCTCTGAGAGAAGAAAAGTCCAAGGGTGCTGACTCTGGCAGACTTTGAGAAAAGAAACGAGGGGCATAGATGGAGCCCCTGAGAAATACAGACCAGACGATTGCCAATTTCATTGGCAACATCTAATGGGTTTGCTATATCAACACCGGCAACCCGCAGAAGAGGAGCCGGGTCAGGAGAATATTTACCACTCAGTTTTCGTACTTTTTTCCAGACTGCACTCATAGAGGAAGCAGAGGTGATGGTGGAGGCAATTTCACCAGCAAGTGCGTTTCGAAACCGATGACACGGCTAGTGATCGCATGCTTCTGCTTAAAATCAACAAGTCTCTCTGTGGTTCTATTGTACCAGTACCTGCCCCACGAAGCGCGTTTCAAACGTACTTCACGAGCACAAGCAGGAGACCACCAAAACACTCATTTCTGAGAATGCCTGCCCGAAGTTTGGGGTTTAGAATGAGAAGCTGCGGTTAAAATGGAGGACGAGATGAAGTGAAAATGCTCATCAATGGAAGACGAAGAAGGAACCACACTAAAAACGCTTAGTTGTGAGTAAATTTGCCTTATCAAATTGCCAGCGTGGGATACGAAGAGGTGGTTAAGACCTACATGACAAGCATTGGGATAAGTAATATAGCACTACAGGAAATCGGTGATAACATGCAGTGTGGGCTTAGTAGGCAAGACAGAGAGGCATTGGGAGAGCCTATTTTGGAGTGCAAAATATGGCAGGCTCTGGCTGGGGCGAGCTTAGGTAAAGAACCTGGCATTGATGGACTCCTGAGTGATTTCTACGTAACAAACTGGGGTGTAATGAGAGCATTTTTGGTACGGTTGTTTAACATATTAAATACTAACGGGGGTTATGGGAGAATTGCAATGGACAGCAGTGGTGTTATAGGTGCCAAAAGGGGATCGATCAACAGTCCTGGATTATAGGGCCCTTTCTCTTGTGTGCGGTGATCACAAGTTGTTCGCGAGGATACTGGGGAATAGACTGAAAAAGGCGATGGAAAAAGTTATAGATAGGGGACAATACCAGGCAGGTCCATGTTTGAAGATCATGGGATGATTCGTGGTTTCATAGAAAGGCGACAGGTGTCGGGTGGGGGGAAGGGATTTTAGCTTTGGATTGGGCTATGGCATATGATAGTGTAGAAAAAGGAGCTTTGTGGCAGTTCATGCGTTGGCAGGGTTTTAGGAATCAAATCATCTCTTGGGCACAGACTTTATACGCAGGGGCGACTATGCGTGTGCAGGTCAATGGAAAGTTAGGTGTGCCAGTTCAGATGAGTCGGGGTTGGAGGCAAGGTTGTCCCCTTTCACAATTATTGTTAGTGTGTTTTCAAGATCCTTTTTATAGGGCGGTGTGGGATAGAGTTTTGGGGGGTTTGGGGGGTTATGAGAGCGATGGGTGGCCTGGTATTGTGGGTTACGTAGATGATACATCGGTCTTGGTAGGAGGTGGTGTAGATTTGCAGCAGGTGGAAGGAATCGTGGACGTGTTTGGAAAGGCGACAGGGATGAGAATTAATGCTATGAAGACTAAGTTCATGACAGTGTGAAATTGGGACCAAATGAGTGGGGGCATGATGGGTAGGTGGAGCGTGGAGGACCAGCTTAAGATATGTGGGATTGTGTATGTTTGTAATCCGTTGGTGGCACGTGAGGTGAACTCGGTGAGGGCCGTGGACAGTGTGTTAAAATGATTAGGAGGATTGAGGTCCGCAAATCTCACGTTGCACCAAAGAGTAATTGCGACAAACATACTCTTATATAATAAATTATGGCATGTGGTGGTCATGTATCCGTTAATGCGCCGAGAGGTCACGAAATTGTTGCGTAGGGTTTATCGGTTCATTTGGGGATCTGGCTGTGAGTGGTTAAGCGGAGGGGTAATTACTTTACCGATTGGCCAAAGAGGGCAGGGGCTCATACCGCTGGAACGAAGGATTATGAGTATTTTCGTGAAACAGAGTTTTTTTGCGAGAGGGTGGGAATAAGGGGGGGGGGATTGAGAAAGTGCATGTGGACATAAAATGATGGTGAGCGGGGAAGGATTTGCGAGTAGGGGAGGCGATGTCGAGATTTATGATGGTGGTGAGAGGTCCAACTCGAGTCAAGCTGCGCATGATCGAGAGAGTGGGGGAGGGGGGTTGGAGGTGGCTGCTGTGGAAGTAGCATACCCGATGTTAGCCTGGTGCGACTTATGGGAACGTCTCCGGAAGTTGCGCATTAGTCCGGGTGTACGAGGTGATGTATCGCTTTTTACACTGGATTCTGCCGTCTGGGATCGTTTTATTTAATCGAAAGCTCAGGGATGGTGGGGAGTGTCGAGCGTGTGGTGCAGTAGAAACCTTTTTTCATGTTGTATATTTTTGTGAGTGCATAGGCAGGGTCAGGGAATGGTTTGGAAGGGTAATTCGATTCATGGGAGGAGGTGGGTTGCAGGTATTGCGAGTGTTAAGTTTAGATGTTGATTGGGTGGGAGCGCAGGTTAAAAACACAGTGGCATATCTGGTAACTGATTTTGTGTTCACATCATGGGCAAAGACAGATGTAGGAGCGGGTGAAAGAATGAAGGTGCTGGCAGCGACTTTTTACAGATCTAAGTGCCGCAATCGGGCAGTATGTGGTAGGAAATGGAACACTGAATTTACAGTGTGTTATAGGAATTTTCGGCTGTGTGATTTATGGAATTTGTAGGTCAATGGGAAGCAATGGGCTAGCCTCCTGTTCAGAGGCGTGTGGGCGTGAGTGGGCAAGAATGTAAGTGTGGTACATGTGAATATTGAGTAATATTTGGAAGACTGCGAGAGGGGAAAGTGTATTACACTGTTTGTATGACAGCATTCTTTGATTTAAGGTGTTTTTTCTTGGCTATGATGGGCCAGTGATGGAAACGTATGTTTACATAAATATGTAGGTGCGTGAGTATGTATACATGTGTGTATATGTACGGAAATATACATAGATGTATTTATAAATGTATACACGTGTGTGCGAGGGCATGTTTGAACAGGGGAACATAGTGGGTGACAGAGTGTAGCATTTTAGTCATAAAATGCTTACCAAAAATATATTAAGGCGAGGAGTATCATTTGTTCATAATTTTATCCATTGTGAAAATTTAACTATATATAAGCTGATCTACAGGATTGTTTTTGGTTTTAGCGCTGTATAGCCCAGGTGGCTTAGCGCTTCTTTTTGATTATAAGAATAATTTTGGATTTGAGTATAATTATTAAAACGTCATTGTCCTCTTCGCTTCCGGGCCGAGTGGACGTGCTGCGCAGGCTCTCCTGTTTGTTTGTTTTTGCGCAGTTTACCTGATTGAGCTGCCCCTAGCGTTGGTTGGTGGAAACTTTATTTTCTCCAACATGGCGCTGAATAGCAGAAGAAGAATCAACACTGTCTGCATTGAGATGATCCATGGTGCTGTCACGGGATCCAACATGGATTTACTGTTACCAGCCACCATTCGCGATACCTATGGTATAGCAAATGAGGAGATAAGTGGTGTCGCACTCAATGGAACGACAAGAATCTTCGTTAAAATGACGTCTGCACGAGTTTATGAGGCGGTGGTCGACAAGTATCAGGAGACCATCATACCGGTTAATACAGCTGTGTCGGTGCGACTCCATGATGTATCTCGACATTACACTTGGGATTATGATGAGGTCCTATTGTTTACAGTATTCCAAAGATTGGGATGAAGGTATTCCACTACTCTTGTTTGCCCTAAGAGAAAGCGAACAAGACAACTTGAAGTTTTCGCCATTTGAGCTAATATATGGGCATCAAATTAGAGGACCAGTACAGGTTCTCAAAGAAGCTTGGACCGGGGAAGAAACGCCGACTTTTAGGAGCTCTCCTACCTTAATGAAAGAACGCCTGAGCCTAGCTAGAGAATTGGCCGCCGAAAACTTACGACAAGCACAGAGTAAGATGGAGGAATACGATCGTCGAACTAAACTTCGTTCATTTGAACCAAAAGATCAAGTTCTGGTTCAACGATTTCATCAGGGACATGCTCTACAGCCCAAATTTGAAGGCCCTTTAGAAATCGTGAAGCGCCTAAGTGACGTGAACTACTTGGTAAGGACGCCGAAGAAGAGGAACTCACAACGGACGTATCATATTAACCAACTTAAACCCTATTCAGGAATCGTTTCACCAGTTTCTACTATAACTCCTCTGAACCAAGAACGGGTTCCAGTAAGTTCGGATGAAATGATAGGAATACCAGTTCTTCTGAACAATTCGACAGCCTTAAAGAATTTAAATTCTCTACTGATAAATCTGGAAGTGGACAAAGGACACGAAATGAAATCCCTGATTAAGGCAAATCTCCACCTGTTCAATGACGTCCCAAAACCGTGTACGTTGGGTGTGCACGATGTTACTCTCAGAGAACCTACTCCAATCAAGCAATCTCCCTACAGAGTGAGTCCCAAGAAACAAGGTGAGCTAGAGGCAGAGGTGAACTTCTTACTCTCACACGGGTTGATAAAACCAAGTAACAGTCCTTGGGCATCCCCGTGCATTCTAGTCCCCAAACCAGATGGGACCTCCCGTATGTGCAAGGATTTTAGAAAAGTCAATGCTGTAACAGTACCTGATGGGTTTCCAATACCCAGAATTGACGACTTAATAGACAAGGTCTCCAGAGCTAAGTATATCAGTAAATTGGACTTGTTAAGAGGGTATTACCAAGTCCCGTTGTCACCAAGAGCTCAAGAGATATCGGCTTTTACGATACCTGGTGGCCTATACGAGTATTGCGTTATGCCCTTCGGCTTCTGTAACGCGGCCTCTACGTTCCAGCGTATTATGAACATACTTACGGGCGGATTGGACGGAGTAGAAGCTTACTTAGACGACTTAGTCGTATACAGCGACAGTTGCCCCCAACACCTTAGACAGCTTAAAGCCTTGTTTAACGCCTTAAGTAAACATAATTTTACAGTGAATTTGTCCAAGTGTGAGTTTGGCCAGACGAAAATTAAATACTTAGGATTTCGGATTGGACAAGGTGAAGTCGCTCCTTTGAACGCCAAAGTAAAGGCCCTCTTAGAATTTCCTACCCCTAAGGATAGGAAAAGCGTATCAAGATTTTTAGCAGTTGCCGGTTACTACCGTCGGTTCTGTCCGAATTTTGCACAGATA
>NW_027200405.1:0-21095 GCF_038502225.1 Cherax quadricarinatus | reverse complement strand
GAATGTGACAAATATCGTTTTGAGCCTTTGTTAAATGTTAGGTTCTAGTACATTCCTAATATGGGTATGTTAATGTTGTTTTAAAGTTATATATGACAGGTTAATATATGATAGGTTAATACTCTGTTACTGGTAGTTGTTTGGAGATGTTTTGTTGTAAGCTTTTGCTTTATGTATTGTCATTTTTTCAGAGGTTATAGAGCCACTGCTTCTGAGAATTTTATGTTATATTTTTATGTCCATTTATATTCTAGAATTATGTACTGCTGTACTGTTCTTAAATAAAATAAAAAAAAATTCTTGGGGCTCACAGCAACCAACATTGTGTCAGTCTGGCTAGCACTTTCACCGGGCAGAGAGGTGCAGCGAGCGTCTACCTCACCGGCTGTTAGCACTTTCACCGGGCAGAGGTGCAGCTGTAGACAGCCTGTACTGTCAGAACACACAGCCTAGCCGTCTGCTCTGACTAGTTCATATTTCGCGGCATTTAGGTGCTGCCCTCTGTAGGCTCACCCAGGTCAGTGGGAGGCTCAGCCCATTCGCTCTCACTCCTAGGCCGACCCTCTTGATAGACACAAGTGCTCCCCCTCCACGGACTGGCTTGCGGTCACTCCCTCACACTGCCCGTTGTGTACTCACTCCTATCAAGTGAAACCAGCGAAAGACATAGTAACCCTGTCGGAGTCGCTGTATTCCGTCCCTGTCCGCAATGCATTCACCGCCCTGGGCAGTGATACGCTTGCCGACAGTGAGGAAACAGCGTGTCTTGACGTTGTTGCCGAGACTCGTACCGTACCTTCCAGGTCGAGCCTCGTCAACAAGCATCGAGCCTCAAGCAGCTGTGACTCCGGGGATTTCGTCGGCCTGTCATGCCTTCATGTTTGGTATGACAACCCGTGTGGACCGCTCATCGAGTCCACTGTCCACCATAAGCCTGTCCAGCTTTTCCTAGATACAGGTTCGGTGGTTAACATTGTCCGCTCCACTCTTTTCCGAGACATTGGCCTTCACGCAGCCATGTTGACAGAGCCATCTGTCATTCAGACCTTGAGAGGAGTCTCAGGTAATCTGCTGACGGTTCGTGGTTGTACAACGTTAGAATTTGCGGTCCAGGGTCACAAGCTGTCCGCAAAATTCTTAGTCGTAGATAGTATCGTTTTCCATGGTGACCTGCTCATAGGGTTCAAAACCACGGCAGACCTTAGGATCCGCTTAGATCCAGCTGAGTGGAAAGCAGAATTCAATGGAGTGGATGTGCCCTTCTGGGGCGTGCGCTTAGGATCCAATACGTGCTACTCTGTCTCGGAGTATGCACAGTGCCTGGAATTGTTGGAAACCGGTGGTTTCCATAGCACATTCTTCCCGGGGTCGGTCTCTTGTCCTGATCGACCTCGTAGTAGAGCTCGTTGCCCGTCACCTCCTGGCCATCAGTGCTTAGTTACCAGTGAAACCCAGTCTGGGGACGCCCATTCTAACCTTCACTCTAACTCTGACGCTGTTGTAGAGAACAGCAGTTGTCAAGCCGCAGTATCCCTGTCGGCAGGCGACTGTCTGACTCGTGTCATGGCATCAGCGAGCAGACTTACTGCTTGTACAAAGTATGACGTCACTTTGTCAGCTAACTCGCTCACTCCTGTTATGGTGTACGTGAGCAGAGCTTTTGAAGGAGACCATGTGCTGGTTGACAATGACACGTGCCGAGTCAAGGGCCTCTCCCTTGAACCATCCTTGCACACAGTGCAACGTGGTAAGTTGCAAGTCCTTGTTGTCAACATGCACAGTCGAGAATTTCTCCTGCGGAAGAATACCTCACTTGTCGACCTTGTCAGATTCCCTCTCCCAGTGAGAGTGGAGGGTGAAGCCCCAGCTGACTTCCTCATGAGTGCAGTTCTCCCAGGCGAGTCTGCTGCTGACTCTTCCAACACCCGGCCAGTGCAGGAAGATGATCTAGCTTTGACAGACTATCCTGAAGAGGTCCCAAAACTTCTCCAGGTTCTCAATCATGCACGTTCTGCAGTCGCACTAGATGGCGAGTCGATGGGTTTGACCCCACTGATCTCTCACCATATTCCACTTGACAAAGGTACTAAACCCATTTATGTACCTGCGTATCGCCTGCCACATGTGCAGAGAGTCTTCGCCGAAGAACTCATTACACGGATACTCCGTGATGGAGTTATTGAGGAGTCCACTTCCCTGTGGAATGCTCCGCTTATTCTGGTTCCCAAGAAAGACGGAACCTGGCGCCCTGTTATCGATTACAGGAAACTGAATGCACGTACCATCCCAGACCGCTTTCCGTTGCCAGTTCTGAACGACCTGTTGCAGAACATCGGCGATAATAAGGTCTTTTCAACTCTTGATCATCTTCAAGGGTTCTGGCAGATCCCCCTCGATGATGAGAGCAGAGTTGACAGCTTTCTCTACGCCAACTGGTCATTACCAGTTCAGGAGGATGCCCTTCAGCTTGCACGGAAGCCCAATCACGTTTAGTCGTTTGATGATGACAATTTTCCGTACCCTCCTAGGTGGCACGCTCATGGTCTACCTAGGTGATCTCATAGTCATGTTGCAAGATGTCCCGTCACATCTCGAGAAACTTGACAGGGTATTGGACAGGCTAGCTCAGGCAAACCTTAAGGTAAAGCTCTCCAAATGTCATTTCCTCCGGAAGGAAATAAAATTTCTGGGTCACGTAGTGACTCAGAATGGCATAAAGACGGACGAGTCTAAAATCTCGGCCGTGTAGAAATTCCCCAGACCCATGATGGCGGATGCAGTCCGGTCCTTCATAGGCCTGGCAGGTTTCTACCACACCTTTATTGCAGGTTTCTCCACCATTGCTGCACCCCTGACATGCTTACTCAAGAATGATGCCCCCTTTTGAGTGGACGTGTGATCAGGAACGAGCTTTTGTCATTCTTAAGAACAAGTTAACATCAGCCCCAACCCTTAGATTCCCTGATTTTACCAAGGCATTTACCTTGACGACTGATGCCAGAAAAGTTGGCATCGGTGCAGTCTTGTCACAGGAATCTAATGGTAAGCAACAGCCTATTGCCTATGCTAGCCGTGTCCTTACTAAAGCAGAAGTCAATTATTCAGTGACAGAGCTGGAAGCTTTAGCCATTGTATGGGCCCTGAGTCATTTTCGGGATATCATCTATCATTATCCTATCAAGATTTACACAGATCATATACCCTTATTGGTCCTTTTTGCGAATAAGAACCTCTCGGGAAAGCATGCTCGGTGGTCGCTCACGTTCAATGACTACAACCCTGAAATTTGCTATGTCCCAGGTAAGCAAAATGTTGTAGCTGATGCCCTGTCGAGGCATATAGCATTCGTGAGTGTCGGCAATTCGTTCCTTGTTGAGGATCTCGAGAGAGCCCAACGGCAGGACCCTGTGTGGTCTCCAGTCCTTCGTTTCCTGACCAAGGTCAAGTCTCCCGTTCCACTGAAGGATTTGGTGGTCAACCAAGGAGTACTGTGCCGTGTTGCACAGCTGGTGGACCCCGGCAGAACCATATACCAACTGGTGATACCGGAGTCCATGATACCAGCTACTCTTAGGTTGATCCACAATGTCCCAGGTGTAGCGCACCCCGGGAAGGACCGCAGTATCAAACAGGCATGAATGAAATATTTCTGGCCTAAGATGGCAGCGGACATTGCCAAGCATGTACACCAGTGTGTTGTTTGCCTACATCACAAGGGTACCATTACAGGTCCTAACCCCATTCTAAAGTATCCCATTACAAAGGAGCCCTGGGAGAGAACTTCTGTCGACCTGTTGACGAACTTCTCGACCTCGGAGAAGGGAAATAAGCACCTGCTTGTAATGGTAGATAACTTGACGCAGTACAGTGAATTAGTACCCATTCCTGATAAAACTGCCGAAACAGTCGCTAGTGCTTTCCGTGAGCATGTTGTTCTTCGTCATATTTACCCACGTGTCCTTCTGTCAGACAATGGGTCTGAGTTTATAAATGGCATAATGCAGGATCTTTGCTCCAGATTCAACATTCACCAAGCGCCAGTAGCTCCACGCCACCCTGCGAGTAATGGTCTTGCTGAACGTACAAATCGCAAAGTCCTGGAGGTGCTCAGGGTAACCGTTAACCCAAGTTGTACTACATGGGATGAGGCTATCCCAGATGTTCAGTGTACATTAAATTCCTCCCTCAACAGCTCGATCGGTGAGACACCTCATTTTGCTTTGTATGGCTATGACAAGCGCTTACCATATGAAATTCTGTTTGCTTCACCTAGACCTACTTACGATACTGATAACCCCAGTGTAGTAAAGATGAGGACAACACAGCTTGTCTTCCAGCGGGTACGAGAGAACCTTATGAAAGCTACTGATAGGTTCACGTCTGAGCGCAATGCCCACGCCAAGGAAAGCAAAGTGGAACCAGGTTGGAAAGTTATGTTGCTCAACCCAGCGCAGACCCCAGGTATGCACAAACTTGTCCCAAAATTCGTGGGTCCTTACCGTGTCCTACGACAGCTCTGTGGCAATAAGTTCGAGGTGAGGGTGATTGCTATGGGAACTATTAAGGAAGCCCACCTTGATCACATGAAGTATGTGGACCATGTGCAGGCCGAAGCAGAGCTGGAGTCGCGTGCGTTGCAACGCCACAATCAGACCAATGCTAGGGACAACCCGTCTATCCCTTCTCCCACTACTACTGGTACGGAAGACGGCCCAGTAAGGCTCCATACTTATGGCCTGCGACCCAGGACAACAGTACATTTCTGTGACATTGACGTACCTACTGACTTGTCTGACTCCTACGCTAGTTATGCTAATTGTTTGCTTGCAGAAATGGGTATAAATGCGCATACATTGTATAGCTAGTCGATAATGGAGTCAGAGTGGACAACATCATGTAATTATGTAAATACTTTTAGAAGGGTACCCAGAGTGTAATGAATTCCATGGATATGGTATTATTGTAGGTATGTGCACCCAGTGTTTTTATATAAAAAAAAAAGCCTGTATTACGGTCAGGGCAGTGCTGCCCTCTGAGTCACATGTCACACCTTAGGAAATGCTACTGTCAGTCATTGTTTGCAGATGTGAGGGTGCAACAACGTTTGTAGACAAGTGGTCAACTGATGTTCAGCCCTGCGGACAACCTGTATATAGAAGATTTTAGTTCCAGTGCTGACGTCTCCAGACTCTCTCCTCGATGAAACAGCGCGGGCAAACCAGTTCTCTTCCCTTGGATGGGAGAGTTTTTTTTTTTTTTGCCTGTTGCATTATGTCCATTTTTGATTTACTAGTGAGCGAAAGCCAGTCCCTCTCTGGGGTAGCTAGTGTAAGTAATTCCTTTATACCTACGGGCCCACCAGTATTGTCGCGTCGGGACGACACGAGGTGCATGGCCGAGCAAATGTAGACAGCCTGTACTGTCAGAACACAGCCTAGCCGTCTGCTCTGACTAGTTTATATTTCGCGGCATTTAGGTGCTGCCCTCTGTAGGCTCACCCAGGTCAGTGGGAGGCTCAGCCCATTCGCCCTCACTCCTAGGCCGACCCTCTTGATAAGACACAAGTGCTCCCCCTCCACGGACTGGCTTGCAGTCACTCCCTCACACTGCCCGTTGTGTACTCACTCCTATCCAATTAAAGCCAAACTAGTCCACGGCCGTATCATTGCTACCTACGCTACCTTCATTGGCACTAAACCGCTGTTCACCTGGAGTTTACCTGGAGAGAGTTTCGGGGGTCAACGCCCCCGCGGCCCGGTCTGTGAACAGTAATAACACAGCGAGCGTCTACCTCACCGGCTGCTAGCACTTTCACCAGGCAGAGAGGTGCAGCGAGCGTCTACCTCACTGGCTGCTAGCACTTTCACCAGGCAAACAGGTGCAGCGAGCATCTACCTCACCGCCTGATAGCACTTTCACAGGGCAGAGAGGTGCAGCGAGCGTCTACCTCACCGGCTGCTAGCATTTTCACCAGGCAGAGAGGTGCAGCGAGCGTCTACCTCACCGGCTGATAGCACTTTCACCAGGGAGAGAGGTGCAGCGAGCGTCTACCTCACCGGCTGCCAGCACTTTCACCAGGCAAACAGGTGCAGCGAGCATCTACCTCACCGCCTGATAGCACTTTCACAGGGCAGAGAGGTGCAGCGAGCGTCTACCTCACCGGCTGCTAGCATTTTCACCAGGCAGAGAGGTGCAGCGAGCGTCTACCTCACCGGATGCTAGCACTTTCTCAGGGCAGAGAGGTGCGGTGAGCGTCTACCTCACCGGCTGGTAGCACTTTCACCGGGTAGAGGTGCAGCGAGCGTCTACCTCACCGGCTGCTAGCACTTTCACCAGGCAGAGGTGCAGCGAGCGTCTACCTCACCGGCTGTTAGCACTTTCACCGGGCAGAGAGGGGCAGCGAGCGTCTACCTCACCGGCTGCTAGCATTTTCACCAGGCAGAGAGGTGCAGCGAGCGTCTACCTCACCGGCTGCTAGCACTTTCACCGGGCAGAGAGGTGCAGCGAGCGTCTACCTCACTGGGCAGAGAGGTGCAGCGAGCGTCTACCTCACCGGGCAGAGAGGTGAAGCGAGCGTCTACCTCACCGGGCAGAGAGGTGCAGCGAGCGTCTACCTCACCGGGCAGAGAGGTGCAGCGAGCGTCTACCTCACCGGGCAGAGAGGTGCAGCGAGCCTCTACCTCACCGGCAGAGAGGTGCAGCGAGCCTCTACCTCACCGGCAGAGAGGTGCAGCGAGCCTCTACCTCACCGGCAGAGAGGTGCAGCGAGCCTCTACCTCACCGGCAGAGAGGTGCAGCGAGCCTCTACCTCACCGGCAGAGAGGTGCAGCGAGCCTCTACCTCACCGGCAGAGAGGTGCAGCGAGCCTCTACCTCACCGGCAGAGAGGTGCAGCGAGCCTCTACCTCACCGGCAGAGAGGTGCAGCGAGCCTCTACCTCACCGGCAGAGAGGTGCAGCGAGCCTCTACCTCACCGGCAGAGAGGTGCAGCGAGCCTCTACCTCACCGGCAGAGAGGTGCAGCGAGCCTCTACCTCACCGGCAGAGAGGTGCAGCGAGCCTCTACCTCACCGGCAGAGAGGTGCAGCGAGCCTCTACCTCACCGGCAGAGAGGTGCAGCGAGCCTCTACCTCACCGGCTGCTAGGCAAGGAATGTTTTTATTAAATTGAACCTTTGTCATATGTAAACTACACCTGTAAGACTGTTTCAATGTATGTTTATATACTTAATATTTTGACCCTGGTACTGAGTGTTATCTGTACGTTATGTCATTGTTAAATTTATTGTGAAATAAGCTCAAGTTTACCCATTCTTTTTAATGTTATTTTGTTTTGAGATTTGTGTCGCGTTTTGAGGTGTTAATTTGTTATTTAAGAAATGTTATAAAAAAAGTCACTTTGTGATCACCAGGTTTCAGGAACTTAATAGTCCAAAAATACTATACACGTTGTGATAAAGGATTAATAATCGAATATAATCGTGGTTTATTAATAAAATAATTATGTTTTAAGAAATTCAGGGTACAAAGATTTTATATAAAATCTTTTAATATTATAAAGGAAAAGAAGAACCTTTCTAAAATTTATAAAATCAAAGCCTTACTAATAATTTTGAAAGGTAAAAAATATACAATATTGTTTTAATAATAAATAAAATATATTTAATATAATATTTCACTTTTGTTAATTTGCTGGATCTTTCAAGGGAAACTAAACTATTAAAGTGTGAGATGTAAGACACCAGCACATATTGTTGGATCATTGACGTGTGAGAGGATAACTAACCCAGGATAACCCATCATAACTCATCATAACCCAGGATAACCCAGTATAACCCATCATAACTCATCATAACCCAGGATAATCAGGTATAAGCAGGTTAAACCCAACTAAGAGCACAGGCCCTGATAACATCCCGTCTAAGTTCCTAAAAGATGGTGCTTCTGAACTGTCAATCCCTATTGCTCACATAATAAATCTATCAATCACCACTAATACCGTACCGGAGGGGTTCAAGGAGGCCAGAGTTACTCCTATCTTCAAGAAAAATAATAGGTCTGATGTAAGCAACTATAGACCTGTTAGTATACTCAGTATAATATCTAAAATTCTGGAGAGGGCGGTGTATTCTCAAGTAGTTAAGTACCTTAATGACAACAGCATTCTCCATAGCTATCAATCGGGCTTTAGAAGATCCTACTCAACCGATACCTCCCTTATTAATCTGATGGATTACCTGAGAACTGAAATGTCAAAAGGGAACCTCATAGGTATGGTAACCTTAGACCTGCAAAAGGCCTTCGATACTGTCAACCACAATATATTATGTAAGAAACTTCAAGCTATCGGTATAGGTTCTGTAGACTGGTTTAAGTCCTACCTTAGCAACAGGAGACAAATAGTCAAAATCAACAAAACGGAATCAGAACCCCTGCCGATAACATGTGGAGTTCCCCAAGGTAGTATTCTGGGTCCCTTACTATTCTTATGTTATGTCAATGATATGCCTATCAGTGTCAAGTGCAAACTCCTACTGTATGCAGATGACAGTGCTCTGTTAGTAACAGGTAAAGACCCACAAGATATTGCTAATGTTTTAACACTGGAACTGGAGTCCTGCAGCAAATGGTTAGTAGACAACAAACTATCATTACACCTAGGGAAAACTGAAGCCATTCTCTTTGGAACGAAACAAACTGAGAAGGGTAAATAATTTTAATGTTCAGTGTAATGGGGAGTCCATCACTTTGGTTTCATCAGTTAAATATCTGGGAATCCCCTTTGACCCATGCGTGTCAGGAGAATTGATAGGGAACAGTGTAGTAAAGAAAGCGAATGCCAGGCTGAAGTTCCTGTATAGACAAGCACAGTGTCTACCTACTGAGGCTCGCAGGACCCTATGTCTAGCCCTTATACAATGCCATATGGATTACGCTTGCTCTTCTTGGTACTCTGCCTTGACAAAAAAACTGAAAGATAGACTGCAAATCACCCAGAACAAAATCGTAAGATTCATCCTGGGGCTGGGACCAAGAGAACATGTAGGCCAGGATGAATTACAGCAGTTGGATATGCTGAATGTTGAAGACAGAGTAAAACAACTGAAGCTAAATCATGTTTATAAAATTGCTCACAAACAGTGTCCAGAATATCTTGCTGTCAATTTTGTCAAGGTTGGGAACCAAAGCAATCAAAGTACTAGGGGGAGAGAGCACAACTTTGTAGTACCCACAGTCAGTGGCCAGGCTTCAAACACCTTTTATTGTACAGCAATAAAGGAATGGAACAGACTACCCACAAATGTCAAGGCCAGTCATAGCTTGAACCAGTTCAAGAAGACTGCCAAAAAGTGTCTGATGAATGAAGCAACAGAAAGGGAGGGGAATGATTTTCTATTTTTTAGCTAAAATACGTGTAAATTTTACCTTATCCCTAGTAATGACCCTCGTATTGTAGATAGTCGTAATGACCCTCGGGTAGTAGATAGTCTTAATGACCCTCGTATTGTAGATAGTCTTAATGACCCTCGTGTAGTAGTCTTTTTAGTATGATAATAAGATGTTATCTTCATTATAGAATAATAAGAAAATATTATAACCTTTATATTATAATAATAAGGTAAAAGGACCCCAATGGAAATAAGTCACTCTGTCTGACTTTTTTGGGTTATCCTAGGTTCTCTACACATATGCTGCTATGTATGATAATTCTATGTAACTGTATTGTGTATACCTGAATAAATTTACTTACTTACTTACTAACCCATCATAACTCATCATAACCCAGGTAACCCAGTATAACCCATCATAACCCAGTATAACCCATCATAACCCAGGATAACCCAGTATAACCCATCATAACTCATCATAACCCAGGATAACCCAGTATAACCCATCATAACCCAGGATAACCCAGTATAACCCATCATAACCCAGGATAACGCAGTATAACCCATCATAACTCATCATAACCCAGGTTAACCCAATATAACCAATCATAACTCATCATAACCCAGGATAACCCAGTATAACTCATTGTGGAAAATACTGTATATTTTCCGGAAATATGGTAATTTATAGGTAAATAGATGGCCTATACTGTTTTTAATAATATTTATGTCATAGAAAACGGGAAGCTGCACCTGCGCAGGACAGTCGCCATTGCTGTTTGAACTGGTCAACTGTTTTTTTTTTTTTATATTTTATTTAAAACATCATAAATACAAGGCTGCTTAAAAATTAAATAGCATCACCATACATAATCTATAGAGTACAACGAGGTACACACCATAGATCGACACCATGCCTAACCCTTCTAGGGTAGGGTAGGTGCCTGAGCCCGAGCCTTTAGCTCATAAGACTGTCATTCCCATTTGCTCCCTTGGGGCGGGGATGGCAGACCAGAGAGGCCTAGCTTGTGGCTAGGCCTGGGGACAGTTGGTCCCAAAGATGAGGAGGTACCTGTGCCTCCTCCCATGGGAGACTTAGGTCTCAGACACTCCCTAAAGAGGGAGCCAAGGCCGGGCCACCACTTGGAAAAGGCCCGGGCCGGGAGAATACCGGCTAATCTTTAATAATAATAAATAATACACACCATAAATACCAGAAAAAATCTTTAACTAATACGTATAGATATATACGACAAACACCATAAAATGCATACGTACGTTTCACTAAACACACACAATACCAAAAGATATAACTGTTTGGGTAACAAATATAACACTGGTGGAAACCCCACTTAACCCATTATAACCTACATGCACATCATACAAACATGTTACATTGATTTTTAAACAATGTTATGTAATTTGCATACAAAATATACAATTGATTATAGAAATTCCAACTTAGACACAAATTCAATGATTTACTCTAACACAAATTCATTAACATAATAAATATTATATAAATTGACGATCATATTAATCGTCAGCAATTTCCATCCATTCGATCGATACCATGCCCAGCCCTTCTAGGGTAGGGTAGGTGCCTGAGCCCGAGCCTTTAGCTCATAAGACTGTCATTCCCATTTGCCCCCCTGGGGCGGGGATGACAGACCAGAGAGGCCTAGCTTGTGGCTAGGCCTGGGGACAGTTAGTCCCAAAGATGAGGAGGTACTTGTGCCTCCTCCCATGGGAGACTTAGGTCTCAGACACTCCCTAAAGAGGGAGCCAAGGCCGGGCCACCACTTGGACAAGGCCCGGGCCGGGAGAATACCGGCTAATCTTTAACTAACTAATCCATCCATTCCATAAGTGTTCAATCTTGATACCTATGAACTACGTTTGAATCACAAACAAAAATCATAATGTTGCTACATATTTATAGGATACAATTGGACGACTCAGGGTAATGTACACGTGTTATATCCCTTTAATACTTTGGTGACTCACAGACTAGATTGAACAGTAACAGGGGAGGGATAAAACATGCATATATATATACATACATACACATATATACATATATATATACATATATATATATATATATATATATATATATATATATCTAGGTAGTAGGTTGGTAGACAGCAACCGCCCAGGGAGGTACTACTACCGTCCTGCCAAGCGAGTGTAAAACGAAAGCCTGTAATTGTTTTACATGATGGTAGGATTGCTGGTGTCCTTTTTTTCTGTCTCATAAACATGCAAGATTTCAGGTACGTCTTGCTACTTCTACTTACACTTAGGTCACGCTACACATGCATGTACAAGCATATATATGTATATATACACATCCCTCTGGGTTTTCTTCTATTTTCTTTCTAGTTCTTGTTGTTGTTTATTTCCTCTTATCTCCATGGGGAAGTGGAACAGAATTCTTCCTCCGTAAGCCATGCGTGTTGTAAGAGGCGACTAAAATGCCAGGAGCAAGGGGCTAGTAACCCCTTCTCCCGTATAAATTACTAAATTTAAAAAGAGAAACTTTCGTTTTTCTTTTTGGGCCACCCTGCCTTGGTGGGATACGGCCGGTTTGTTGAAAAAAAAATAATATATATATATATATATATATATATATATATATATATATATATATATATATATATATATATATATATATATATATATATATATATATATATATATATACATACATACACACATACACAAAACTAAGAAAACTAGTGACTCAAGAATACAACGAGTCTTTACACAAAGGAAGCATCAAAAACATAACAAATATGTAAAGGCACCCCAGTCATTTTGTACACAAAAAGGTACAATAAGTAACCCTAACCCCTGAATCTACAACCACACATCCATAACAACTAAAAAACATTCATGCCTAAACTCATATTCACGCAACTCACATCCTTCCCCCCAAGAGACGAGCCAGCTATTGCCCACTGACCTACACGACAACTTATTCGGCATGCCCGTATATTTATTCACAGATTCACAAGGGTTTCAAGAGTGAGCCTTTTATAACCGTCCGAAAAACCCTTATCCCACCTCCTCCCATACAATTCCCTATTCCTACACATTGTACGATAAAACGTTATTCATGGACACGCCTTCTCACCTCACTGACCCCTTTCCCCCGCATTACCCACGAAATATAAATGTAATCCACGATAATATAATCTAAAGCCCGTTCAACGTCCTGGTCTAATCCACCGATGTCGAGACTTAACGCACGCAGGACCTGCACTCCTCTGCCTCCCACCCTCTGTACCACCCTACCCAACCAACTCCTGACATCTTCTAAACCTTCGCAAAAATAGACAACGTGAAAAGCCGTGTCTTCCCCACCACAAAACCCACACCCGCCCCCCTCCACGACTCTTCTGGATCGTAGTATTGCCCCTGACGGCAATATACCATGTAAAAAACGAAACATGACTTCACGCACCCTAGGCCGTAATTTCAACTTGCTAAATCGGAGCCATATATTTTCCCACGAGTACATGGGGAACAAACCTTCTACTGGAGCTGCGCACGTACCCCCTAGTAACCTACTTAAAACCCTTATGCGAATGTTCCTCCGTTCCTTTACCATCAACAAAGCTCGTAGTACAATCTCACAATCCCTTAACTCCATTCCCCTATACCACTTTTTCACCCTCGTATATACTTGGTCCATATTTCCCGCCATCACACCCACACGCAAAACCTCCCGCTTTAGAAAAACACATTTCACCCTACGCTTTAAGTCCAACAATCCTAAACCTCCTCGACGTACAGGTAACATAACGTCACGTTTTAACCAATCACACCTCGATCCCCACAGAAAGGTAAATACTCTTCTCAATATTCCATTGATCGCTGTTCCTGTAATTGGGAATACAGCTGCAACGTGCCACACCTTACTATACAATAAAACGTTACCAACGATCACACGTTGGGCCAGAGTGAGATGTTGGGGCCTCAAAACACCCAGACGACCAATGACCTTTTCCAACGTCCTTACGGAATTTTCCTCCCGCGCCACATCCAAATCGTCTCTATAAATAATACCACAAATCTTTAATGACATCGCAGTTGTGTTAACCACGTTACAGCTCACCATTCCACCCCGTTTCCAGGTCCCCAACCCCATGATCATCGACTTTTCACTATTTACCTTCATACCCGTGGCACGTTCAAACACACGCACAACATCTTCCAACCCTTTCATAGACATTCGTTCACACACAAAAACAGTTGTATCATCCACATAACCTATTAATGCCGGCCAACAATCCCCTTCCCCTTCCCCACTCCCACCCCGGGAACTAACTGTGCTCTCAACCATCCTGTAAAAGGGATCCTGAAAACACGCAAATAAGATCTGTGACATAGGGCACCCTTGTCTTAAACCTCTACCCATCTCAAAATCCGTCCCCATACACCCAATTATTGGTACCCTCATCCTTGCCCCCTTATACAGCGTGTTTACCCACTCAACTATTTCTTCTCCATAACCCTGTCTCCGAAGAATACTCTGCAGTGCACCCCTTTCCACTATCATAGGCGGCTCGCCAGTCCAAGGTCAGTAAAGCCGCCCCCTCCCCTCCCCCCTTTGACTCCACAAAACTTCTTATAAGCCCGTGACCTTCTAACATCGACCTGCCCGGCAACCCATACTGGGATGGCGAAACGACCCTCCCCACCACGCATTTTACCCTATTACCCAAAATTTTTGTGAAAACCTTATAGTCTGCACAGAGCAACGATATCGCCCTATACTTCAAGGTTTGGCTGCCCTTTGCCTTTCGGGACCAACACCACAACTGCCGTATTCTGCTCATCCCCTAACGTACCCTTCTCCTTCATACAATTTAATAATCTTACCATGAACTTCCCAATCAACTCCCAATGCTGCAAATAAAATTCCACCAGTAAACCATCAATACCCAGGGACTTGCCCTTCCTCATTCCGTGTAAAGCAATTTCAATTTCCTCCTCAGTAATAACCCCACCCAAAGCCTTCCTATCACTGTGACCCAAAATGCACTTAGCATACGTGCACACCTTACTTAATTCCACTTCATCCACGCCACTACTAGTCCAGTGTTTTTTATACCATGTATCCGCATATGCACTCATAGCTTTTGTGTTTCGTATCACTTGACCTGCTCTATGGATTCCCATCGTCTCCTTTACCTCCAAGCTCGGGATTGCCGTCAGCGCCTGCTTTTGCTTTTGTTGTCTCAACACACACGCGGATGGCCTGTCTCCCCACAAAACTTCTTCTAATCCTGCTTGCACCCACACCGCTTGAAACCGCTCATTATGCAATGTTCGCAAACTCTCTTTTATGTCTACAATCTCGTCCATGGGGTAAACACCACCAACCGATCCCTGCCCATAACAACTTCGTAATCGATCCTCTAAATAATTCGCTAGCCCATATTTTAAAGTGTTTATACGCCTACCCTCCCTCACATAAAAGGACTTTATCCTTTCCTTTGCCACCGAGTCCCACCACGTTACAATGTCTTCCACCTCCTGAGCTTCCCTTGAAAGCTCATTCCACAGCATAGAAAAACCCTCCAACCCTTCCTCATCACTTAACACACTAATATTTAATTTCCAATAATTCTTATAAATTTCGGCCATTCCCTCCCACCCTACCTCCACTACAACTGCCCTATGATCTGACAAGACCGTCTCCACCGTATTAAAAGACTTTACAACTACTCCCTGCGAAATATACACTCTGTCTAACCTTGCAGCATATCCCCTTCTGATAAAAGTATGTTCTGTTTCCCACACCCCTTCCCCAAACACATCTCTTAACTTAACATCCCTCAACAAATCTGAGAGGTGCAGACACATGCCCAGCCCCTTTGGGTTCGACGTCAGCCGCCCTTATGACAGTTCCAGTCACCCCCCACTATCGCTACTTCCGGAAGACCACGCAAAAAATAAACAAGGTCCTCACACACAAAATCCGTTCGAACCTTCGTGTCATTCTCCGCAGGGGCATAGACACTTACCAAGGATACACGCTTTCCCATCCAAGTCCCATCCACTCGCAACACCCTCCCCCCACCCCCTCATCTCTGCAACACAAACGGGCTCGTCTCTTATTAAAAGACCCACACCACCTTTCAAACGGATAGTTGGCAGGGTCAGTACTGTATAACCTGCAACCTGCAACACTTCTTTGAAATTGTGTTCTTGAAGGAAGAGAACATCAATTCTATGTTTGCTAAGAAAACTGCTCAACCAATCTCTCTTTAGTCTAGTACATAAACCGTTAACATTAGCAGTCATACACTGAAGGCCTGTTATATTTTCCACCCTTTCCTCTTCTCCTCCCGTGGTTCACCACTTGATTTGTTACGTCTATGTGTCTTCTTTACAGTACCTTCCCATTCGCCTCCCTTCTTGCGATGGCGTCCCTCATGACCCCCCCTCCCGACCCCCCCTCCCCACCCCTCTCCTCACCCATCCTCTCAGTTTTTTTCCCAGTCCTCTGTGCCGGCGTCAGTACGTCATCCGAATCTGACGTAGCTGCCCGTTTCCTCGTAACGTTCTTATCCTCCATGTCAAGATCCGAGGAAGCCTCACGGTGTACCTCAACTTCCACCTCACAATGAGGTATGAAGTCTCCCGATGTCCCAGTCTCGTCGTCCTTCTGCGGAGTCTCATATTGTTGACAATCCGGACTCAGAAAGTCTCCAGCTACGTCTTCCGGAGACGGAGCTTCCATCACTTGCGGTGACAAGGTCCTTAAAACTTCGTCTAAATCCTCACCAATACTCAACACGTCATGCCGGGGTACCAATCCAGTAGATGGTATCGGCAACGACTCAGGTGCAGGCAGCTGAGGGAAGGACTCGCTCTCATTTCGAAAAGCCTGTTCCACCATCTCACTCCACAAACGACCACGCCCTTCCTCTGACGAACGATGCTCACCTTCATCACGTGTGACTGGGGCTACTTCTTCTTGCACAGGTTTGGTCACGCGTCTGTTCTTTTCGCATGCCGCCGCTATGTGGTCATACTCTCCACAAATGCGACACGTACGCCGCTGTCCAGGATATAAAACCATTACCTGTGTCCTAAAATCTTGAAGTTACACATATGATGGTATGGGTTGACGCAACGTCATAAGGCTGAATGTACCTTCCGGCATACCTGTGTAGGCACCCATTATCCACTTACCCTGCTGGGCAGAATGCACAGTTCCATATTTCTCAAATACGTTTCTGATGTCAGCTTCGTTTGCCTCGAAGGGGACATTCCTCAACTTTATCCAGGTATAATATCGAGACACGTCCACCAGTCTCACACGCACAGCAGGAGTAACGTCAAAACACACATCTTGAAAGCGCTTAACCACCGATTCATAAACTGTCGCAGCAAGCATTTTCACAAATACTCTATGCGCTCCGTTCAGCGCTACCCCATACAATTCACCATCTTGTATGCCGTATGTCTCCCTGATTATCTTGGGTAAGAGTATTTGAGCTGAACTAGGTGTAATCGCACCTCGAAGCAGTTCAATACCAATAGTATTAACGTGTCTGCGATAACAAACCGCCATCTTAACACCAGTAATTTCCCAGCGGTGTCAACAGAGACAACAACAACACCTCGTACCACTGCTGTCAGGTTACTGAGGAGCGTCAGGCAAGGGGGTCTACACAGCTCAAGAGCGATGCAGACAATGGACTGTTAGAGAATATTGGGAAGAATTTTTCGTGCTCTAGAGGCTAAAATTGGGCTAATACCTCTCAAATAGGAGGCGAAATTGTTAGATGTGCATTCCTGCAAAATTTGAATATCAGGTGACAGGACAGAACAACTCCAGGAACCTCAGGTAAGCTGCCTAATTTATGTTTAAATTCTGGCCAGTAAATTTTTTCATAAATGTAGGCAAAAGGGGGGGTCCTGTACATGACACATTAATCTCCAGTCAAATTGGTGAGTGTTATGATTAAGAAATATTCTCCTTCTTTGGAAAATATTTTAATTTTCCGAAGCTATAGTGCCTAATATGTATTTAATGTGTCGATATGGGTCAAAAATGTATTTGAAAATAGGATAGAACCAAGAGTTCCCTTTGCGCATGCGCGGATGTGTGGGGGTAGAGGTCGACTCGGGGCATGGGACAGGGGGCAGTGAAAATTTGTGGTGTCGTTTATGAGGCTGACCTGAGTGCTGCAAGGATTAGCAATTCAAATAGGATGGTGGAACAGGTGCAGCGACGGTTGGGAATGCTGCGACCTCACCATTTAACCCTTAGGCAACGTGCAATTGTCATCAATATATTACTATATAGTAAAGTCTGGTTTGTTTCGGCTGTGATGCCGTTAACAGGAACGGCGATCACGAGTATTCTTAGAATGTTCAAATTTTTGTGGGGTTGAGGGTGCAACTGGGTGCGAAGGGAGGTAGTGACATTGCCGGTATGTAGGGGAGGGTTGGGTTTGTTGGACTTGAGAAAGCACGTGAAATGTGTGTTTATTAAGAGGGAAGTGATGAGTGCAGGTGCATGGAGGGGGGCAGCTAGATAAGGTACATGCTCACATGAGGAAATGGTATGGAGGGGCAGAAATGATGAAATGTGAAAGTGTTACGTGCCTTAGTGTTAGCCAGGGAAACGGGAAAAGTAAAGGTGGGAACTGTGTAAATTGTTAGAGGGACATGTAGTGGCGCCGGTTGAAGGGATCTACCCCATGTATGCATGGGATATAATATAGCGAAGATTTAGTAAATTAAGGATACGACCTAGGCCACGTGAGGTTATGTATCCTTTCCTGCATGGGATTTTGCCATCGGGAGCGAAGCTCCGAGATAGGAGGGTTATCGAGGGTGGGGGGTGTGGCAGATGCGGTGGGAAGAGACTATCATGTTGTCTATTTTTGTGAAGGTTTGGAGTGCATCAGGGTATGGATGAATAAGGTTGTGGTGAGGGTGGGGGGTCAAGGTGTGTCGGTATTGCGAGGGTTGAGTCTTGATATGAGTGGTGTGGTAAGGGGTTTAACATATGTAATCATGGACTACATATATGTTTTGTGGGGTATGAGGGGGAAGGAGGGTGGGGGTGTGCTGAGAAGGACTTGGGCGGCAACGTTTTATCGAACCTTGTGTCGCAATAGACATTTTTGGGAAAAGGTGGGATGAGGTTTTTTCCGAGGGTTATAGAGGCCTAACAATAGGGAATTTATTGGCGTTATAAGGGGTTTTAACTGCCGGGGTGAGTAGGGTGGTAAAAAGGGGGGGGGGTTAAGGGGTATTCAACGGGCTCACCTCCTTGGGTGCGCAATGATGGGTGATTGGGTGTGACTGGAGGTACTCGTGTGGGACTAGATGAGAGGTTGTGAAAGATTAGTTTAGTTTAGTTCCCTTGATGGGGAAGGTATAAATGGCAGTTTAAATATATAAATTATATATGTATATTTTCCTTTGGTAGCGTATTATGTTCCGCTTGTACTGGTCTTGCAATTGAATTTTAAACTTTTCTTGAGAGGATATTCCTTTCCCTATGTTCCTTGAAGAACCGAGTTATTTTTGCCATTTTTGTTACGTGTTCATGCATCAGATTTAAAGTAATTACCTATTATGTAAACATGTGTGGATAAGGATTATTTCTCTAGATTAAAATTTTTGTATCTATATTTGTAAGTAATACTAGTTAGGCACGTGCTAGAAGGCACAGCGAAAGTATAGTCTTGTGGAATGTGTGTTACGTTTTGGTAAGTTTGTATGTGGCGTGTTAGGTGTTATAAGGAGTTTGGTGTTGTTAAGTTACTAAAATCATGATGAACCTTTTGGATAATACTTATTCATGTCCTAGTCTTGTGGAATGTATGTTACGTTTTAGTAAGTTTGTATGTGGCGTGTTAGGTGTTATAAGGAGTTTGGAGTTGTTAAGTTACTAAAATCATGATGAACCTTTTGGATAATACTTATTCATGTTCTAGTCTTGGGTTCTTTAAATTATTTACATAGCCTAGTATTGTACCGCTAATGTGGCATGTGGTGTATTATCTTGTATTTTGAGCGTGAACTTCACGATAAGCAATGTTTTGAAAGTTTGTAATTCATGGTTAACATTAATATTTGATATTATATTGGTGGTGTATATTCTTCTACTTATTACAGTGTATGTGCATAGGAATGTAATGTTTCATATCTGTTTTAGTCTGTAAATTTAAGTTTTTATGTCTTGTTCATGCACTACCAACTCTTAGGTTTTGATGAGGTCAGTGTATGACCATTAATTAGGATAATTAATGTATGTTATTTAGAACGGTGACTGTACATACGGGGGGGTAGAAGTGTCAGCTGTGTCTGCACTGGCAATAATGATTATTGTAAAAGATGGGTTTGTAGGTTATGTATATGGTTGTGGGTTATGCATATGGTTGTGGGTTATGTATATGGTTGTGGGTTATGTATATGGTTGTGGGTTATGTATATGGTTGTGGGTTATGTATATGGTTGTGGGTTATGTATATGGTTGTGGGTTATGTATATGGTTGTGGGTTATGTATATGGTTGTGGGTTATGTATATGGTTGTAGGTTATGTATATGGTTGTGGGTTATGTATATGGTTGTAGGTTATGTATATGGTTGTGGGTTATGTATATAGTTGTAGGTTATGTATATGGTTGTGGGTTATGTATATGGTTGTGGGTTATGTATATGGTTGTGGGTTATGTATATGGTTGTGGGTTATGTATATGGTTGTGGGTTATGTATATGGTTGTGGGTTATGTATATGGTTGTGGGTTATGTATATGGTTGTGGGTTATGTATATGGTTGTGGGTTATGTATATGGTTGTAATATGGCTATGATCTATGGTGTTCTTTAAATGTACTGGGATTGTGTACTAGAGGTTTTGTAATATCTAGTATAGTTTTTAATTCATACTCATACATATTTTTTTTTTTTTTTTTTATTCGCCGGTATTCTCCCGGCCCGGGTCTTTTCCAAGTAGTGGTGACCCAGCCTTGGTTCCCTATCTGGGGAGTGTCTCGAGACCTAAGTCTCCCATGGGAGGAGGTACAAGTACCTCCTCATCTTTGGGACCAAGTGTCCCCAGGCCTAGCCACATTCCCCGCCCTCACGGGGCTCGTAGAGAGAAGCTAGGCCTCTGGTCTGCCATCTACCCCGCCTCAAAGGGGCTCGTGGGGATGGCAGTCTTATGAGCTGCAGATGGTAGCAATCTCAGGCCGTAACAGACTCATACATTATTGTATTTGTTCTATGTTTTAAATAAAAATATAAAAAAAAAAAAACCTATATATGTATTATATATAAATATCAGTTACCGTATAATTTTGTGTTAATTATTATTTCATGTACTGTTTAAATAGAATATATATATAACAAAATACTCCAGCATCATGTGCTACCTGGTGATTGAACATAAACAATGTTATGATTTATAGGAAATTATTCCTTCAAAAAAATGGATAAACATTATTGTAAACAATATATCGATAAAATTAGGTTTCTGGTTGGAAATTTAATTTTAATCGGGATTTATTAACAGTACTAAAAATGTTATATAAATTACCTAAAAATCCTTAATAATTGATGCGAATATTTTAAAATTTGCTAGAATTAATATCAACATGTTTGACTTTAAAAGAAAACAAATGTTAAAATGATTAAGAATATCAGATGATTTATATTGTTTAATTA
>NW_027200404.1:0-21099 GCF_038502225.1 Cherax quadricarinatus | reverse complement strand
CTCCAGACCTGAAACACAATCATTGCAATTTCTTCATGAAATAAAATAGTTTATACAGTCCCCATCCCTTTATCCAAAACCTTTGGGGCCAACAGTTTCAAATTTTAGAATGAAGGTGGGGTCTAGGGCGGCACCCCATAATCAAGCATTAACACTGCAGCAAAAACGTACGAATACTCACACTAACTGGGATAAATAAAGACTACACACACTACGACGGTTTGATATACAGTAATATATTGATGAATGAAATAATGGAATAATTATAGATCAGGGACAAGACTCGAGACGATTGACAAACAGCATTTTTAAAGAGTGTCATCTATGGGATAAACATAGGTTACTTTCTAACCAATCTGGGTAAACTGCCATATTCTCTTGCTCACTGATAAATGCACGTTGTTCAAGGCCAGCAATTGCTGGCCTTGAGTAAAGTATTATCAATGCTTATTACTTTGGTACATTTATTCTGTTAGTGGGTTGGATATGTGAAGGACATGCCAAGTATGGGCCAACAGGCCTACTGCAGTGTTCTTCCTTTCTAAT
Organism: Cherax quadricarinatus; assembly: GCF_038502225.1. Classification (NCBI taxonomy): domain Eukaryota; kingdom Metazoa; phylum Arthropoda; class Malacostraca; order Decapoda; family Parastacidae; genus Cherax; species Cherax quadricarinatus. The sequence goes on along the minus strand of NW_027200404.1, from coordinate 20,553 downwards.
GTTTATGAGTGGAACAGTCTGCCTATTATGGTTGAGGCAGGTCCTTCACAATCCATCCTACTAACAGTATATTTGCCCAACCCAATTTTCCATGCTACACAAGCAATAAGCTTTGATAATTCTATTTATGCACGTGCAAGTCCCACTCAAATTCAACCCCTCTCGCTCGTGTGTTTATCCAACCAAGGAAGGAGCACGGCATCTGACCTAGTAGCACCTCCACGAAAAAAAACTTGGTTTTGAAACTTTTCGAATTTCAGATAAAGGGAATGGGGACAGTTTCAAAATATTGTTAAGCACAAAAAAAAAAATAGCATGCACTGAACACAAACTAGTTAATCTTGTGTATTCAAATCCTCAGAATTCTCACTGCAGTTTCTCAGGCCTAAATGCTTCCTCCAAAACTGACAGTTCACTTAGTAAAAGTGTTGGATTGAGAGTGCAAAGAGCAAAACAAATAAATTTAAATAACTGGATAATAATGGAAGTGCAAAACACTAATGTTACAGAAATTTTAATGAATACTTTCTCTGTCATACCTAAACCCTAGAGAAGTCCAGCCAGTACTTTCATACAAAAATCCACTCAATCTCCTTCCCTGCTCCCTCCATTCTTCCCTCCATTCCTGGCCACAGCCTCCACCCTGGACATGGAGGAGGAACAACCACCACCACCATTACTACCTCCTCTGTGCTGTTGGTGACAGATGGCAACAACCTCCTGCAGGACTGATACTTTCATGGAGGAAGGACAGATGATAAAAAGGAAGCAAGTAAAGAGATACTTTTTTCAACAATTTTTCTCTATAGTAAGATTAAGCAAGGGACTGATGAAGCATAATAGACTGAAGGAGAACACTTTCTACTGCCATAATTTTCTGTAATAACCAATTCACACACTTCTGAATAAAGCATTTCTTCAAGGAAAATTAAGACTAGCATTGACATGTATTTTAGGAGCCATGTTTCATCAACATTCAAGAATGGGAGGTGATCAACTTTGATCTGGGGAAGAGGAGATCTCCAATTCTTTGGGTCAAGAGCCCTTCAACAGCAGAGAGACCACCTCCAATCAAAGGAAGACATTGTCGTTTCTTGGTCGATGCCAGCTGGCCAGGGCCTTGGGCATACGAGCAGCTTAAACACCTTGGGTAACAGCAGGGAGTCAAAGCCTGGTTCATGGTCCCATTCCAACAGTCAGCCATACTGTAATCTGCATACATCAGAGAATGCAACTTGATACCATGTCATTAATGTTTGCAAGAAGCAATGGAGGCAACTAAATTTACTCTGGATGCAAAGAAAAATGCAGCGGGAGGACAAAAGGGAGAGGTCAGTTTTGGTTTACAGGCTCCAGGAAGTTAAACTTATGAAGCAAGAAGACAGGTGGAGAAGAGAAAGCATCACAAACAATAGGAGAGGTTGACACGACCCAGATGACTGGTTTGCAAGAGGAAAAAAACTGGCCAGTCAGTGATTTTCAAAACTATCTTCTCAAAACAGGATCCTGCAGGAGAAAGCACGACTAACGGACACACCGAAGTACCAGAGGGTGTACCTCGGCCGTGACAGAGCACACCAAGAAAGGCAAAAACAGAGAAGGTACAAAGACACAAGGAAGAGGCAGAGACAGATGAGCAGGAGAACCCCGACTCCGGAGAGAGCACAAATACAACCTCCCTCAGAACAATTCACGGAAGACAACCACGACAACCAATCTAACCCAAAACCCACACTGTACCCAATACTCCCACCTCCCCTCATCACAAACTCCACCCCCTTTGCAACACCTCATAGTTCCCCACCAGGTCTCCTACTCTCCCAACCCCAATGTTCTCCCCAGACCAGTTTTAGAAGAGAAGCTGAAAGTTTGGTATACGAATGCGGATGGAATAAAGGCGAGGAGTGGCATGAAAGAATCTACGAGACATCCCCAGAAATCATAGCACTCGCAGAAATGAAACTCACTGGGGTAACAATCTTCCCCACAAGGATATCTGATACCGAGGAAAGGTAGAGGGAGCAGAGGGGGATAAGGAGGAGTTGCACTGTTCATTAAAAACCAATGGTTATTCGAAGAAATGGAAAGAATGGACAAAATGGGGAAAAGGGACTATATAGAAAGTACAATTCACTCTGGGGGACACAAGGTAGTCATTGCAGTGATATAAAACCAGCTACAGAACTACAGGAGGCCAAGAGAATATGAAGAGAGCAATAGAGCAATGGTGGAGAGCCAAGATAATGAATGTGGCACTGTAAAACCTCATGCACCAACATGTTAAGGACACTACCATAGATGCACGAATGAACCAGCAAAGCTGGACTTTGTATTCACCCCGAGTAGCTCAGACATTGAAGACATCACATACAAAAAGCCCCTTGGAGCTAGTGATCATGTGGTTCTGAGCTTTGAATACATAGCTACAAGTGGAGGAGTAGGATGGGAAAAGCCAAACTATAAAGGACGGGGGGGGGAGGAGGCACTACACAGGCATGACCAACTTCCTGCAGGAGTTTCCATTGTAAAGAACTGGCAGGAAAATCAGTAAAAATGGACTACTTGACAAAATGCATGGAGGCAGAGGAAAAGTTTGTTCAAGGGCAACAAATAATGGGAAGACCAGAAGCCCTTGGTTTACCCAAAGGTGTAGGGAGGCAAAAGCTGTGTGCTAGAGAATGCAAAAAGTACAAAAGAGAAAACCCAAGAAAATAGATTAGTCAAAGGGCCAGAAACGAGCATGCACAGACAAGGAGGGAGTCCCAGCAACAGTACAAAAACATAGCATCAAAAGTCTGACCTGAAGCTGTTGTATAGCCACATCAGGAGCAAGACAATAGTCAGGTAATCAGGCTGAGGAAAGAAGGTGGAAAGCTCACAAGAAATGACCACAAAGTATGCGAGGAGCTCAACATGAGATTTCAGCAAGTATTTACAGTTGAGATAGAAAGGATTCTGGGAAATCAGAATAGAGGGGTACACCAACAAGGGATATACCATACACAAATAACCCGCACATAAAAGAGAAGCTTACGACGACGTTTTGGTCCGACTTGGACCAAAGTCTCACAGTGCAACTTTGTAAATGGTCCAAGACGGACCGAACATCGTCGTAAGCTTCTCTTATGTGCGGGTTATTTGTGTATCATTCCAGTCACGGTACTGTGCCTTTTTTTATTATTTAAGGGATATACCAACAAGTGTTGGATGAAATACAACTGAGGTCAAGAAGCTGCTAAGTGAACTTGATGCCTCAAAAGGCAGTGGGACTGGACATCTCTGTAGAGGGAGCAGGGATGCTGTGTGAACCACTAACAGCAATTTGTAACATCCATTGAAAGTTAAACACACAAGCAGTATAATACGAGTATTACAACATTTTGCCCACACAGTGGGCTTTATCAAGTCTGTGACAAAGCATATTGTGTGGGTAAAACTTTGTCAAAGGATCGCATTATACTGCTCTAGTTTATTTTTCCATTGTCGGTATTTTATACCATTTATTTTCATATCCACTGAAACTGGGCAACCGCCTGAGGTATGGAAGACAGCAAATGTAGTCCCCATTTTTAACTAAAGAGACACTAGGCTCTAAACTACAGACCATTGTCACTGATGTATATAGTATGCAGTCATGGAGAAGATTATCAGGAGTGGTGTAGCACCTAGCATCAAACAAGCTCAAACATCCAGCACAGAGAAGGCAAATCCTGTCTCAAACCTACAGGAGTTTTATGACAAAGTAACGGAAGACACGAGAGAGAGGGGCGAGAAGATTGCATTTTCTTTGACTAAGAATGCCTTTGACAGTTCCTCACAAAACATTTGTGAAAAGCTAGAGGATCAGGTATGTATAACAGGAAGGGCACTGCAATGGATCAGAAAATAACTGACGAAGGCAACAATGAGTCATGGTATATAACTAGGTTCCACAGTGGGTGCCTCTGACAAGTGGAGTTCCACAGGGGTCAGTCCTAGGACAAGTGCTATTTTGTTATGTGAATGACATAACAGAAGGGATAGACTCAAAAGTGTCCCTGTTTGCAGATGTGAAGTTATTGAGGAGACAAATTGGATGAGGATCAGGCAGGACTACAAAGACCTGGACAAGTTGCAAGCTTGGTCCAGCAACTGGCTCCTCGAATTTAACCCCACCAAATGCAGTCATGAAGATTGGGGAAGGGCAAAGAAGACCACAGACAGTATAGGGTAGGTGGCCAAAGACTGCAAACCTCAAAGAGAAAGATCTCGGGGCGAGTATAATACCGAGCAAGTCTCCGAAAGCACACATCAATCGGTACACAAATAACCCACACATAAAAGAGAGAAGCTTACGACGACGTTTCGGTCCGACTTGGACCTGGAGTTTACCTAGACATGTGCAACTCTTGGGTATCTTTATTGAGGAAATGTTTCACCACACAGTGGCTTCATCAGTCCATACGTAGGAGAAATTTGAAGAACAGGAGGAGAATGAGGTAATCAGTCCCTCAACCTTGAGTCGATGTGTTCAGTCCATCAATCTTGAATCATGCTACACGTCCAATACACATCAACTGGCGAGTAATATTCTTTCACAAGTGCGCTGATATTATTTATACCATTTCTACACTAATTTAGTAGTCTGCATAACTAAATCTATTTTTTGCGAGAATAAAAATTCAAAGTGGAAAGCAAAAGAATGTAAGAGGGGCCTGGGAACGTGAATAATGAACAGAGGAAATGTTTTTTAGTGCCAGGAATGTCTGTTTATTCTGGACCTTATTTGGAAACTGGCATCTTCTGAAATTTGTGTGAAATTGGCAACATTTCTAAATTCTGACCACTTTATTGGATAGTTGAAATCAGTAAATGGGTGATTTCTTTTACTCATTCGATAGAAAAAATGGAGTTCTAGCGAAATAGTTATGATTTTTGTTGACTAGTACACTGGAATTGGCCGAAAATAGGGTTCAAAGTGGGCAAAAAATTGCAGATGCATAAATATCAAGACTGCTAACTTCGCGAGAGCATAATTCCCTATGTTTTCTATCAAATTTTATACTTTTGGTGTCATTATGATCAGGAAAAGAATATCTTTTCATATTTTTTTTTTTTTTTTTTTTTTTTTTGACAATTTGGTGACTGAGAACAAGTCTGAGAGGGCCTGGCAGCCCTGAAAGGGTTAATACCTAGTCCTATTGCCAACTTAATACTGTGGTACCTTAAGTTAATTCGTTCCAGAAGGCTGTTAGAGTTGATACCGAATGAATTTGTTCCCATAATGAATGTAAATTAGATTAGTCCATTTCAGACTCCCAAAAACACAAAAGCACTTACAAATACATTTATATAATTGTTTGAGTTGAGTTTTTCGAAACTCGAGGTACCATTGTACATGTTAATGTAAACTTGTCGTCTAGCATTTATATGCATTTTTAAGTGGGGGGAAAAAAAAAAAGGGGGGGGCGTTCCACTTTACAGCAGTAGCCTGGAACCTAACCTGCCATACAAGTGAGGCCCTACTGTATTGCTGTCAACTAGCACGTGGTCTCCTTTGAAAGTTCCGTTCACACTTACACTCGCTCACTCATTTGACCATAAACAGAATTATTAATCTCAGTCTTAAAATAATGAATCCTGTGATACTCCAATACTGAAACTATATACTGTGCCAAAACAAAAGCATTCACATTGCTTAACTCAAACTAGTATTTAGTCACTTAGCCATAAGACCAACTTACCTCAATTTGTAATATTTTACAATTAAGAATAAAACCAAGTATGCCCGAAATGCCTAGCCATGCTAGGTGTTCTAGTGGTACACTCTGTAATGCCTAGCCATGCTAAGTGTTCTAGTGGTACACACTGTAATGCCTAGCCATGCTAAGTGTTCTAGTGGTACACTCTGTAATGCCTAGCCATGCTAAGCGTTCTAGTGGTACACTCTGTAATGCCTAGCCATGCTAAGTGTTCTAGTGGTACACTCTGTAATACCTAGCCATGTTAAGTGTTCTAGTGGTACACTCTGTAATACCTAGCCATGTTAAGTGTTCTAGTGGTACACTCTGTAATACCTAGCCATGCTAAGTGTTCTAGTGGTACACTCTGTAATACCTAGCCATGCTAGGTGTTCTAGTGGTACACTCTGTAATCACAATTTTACTACATGTAAACCAAACAATAACCAAATTTCTGTAAACTCAGCATTGTAATCCTTATAGAGAATAAACTTTGAATTTGAATTGAATACACTAACTGGAGTGAGTGAGCTGACAAAGCGACATCTTTGTACAGGCGGTAACTTTGCTCACTGAAGACACGACACTAGTCAGTTACCCAATGCCGTCAAAGCGTTATCAAGGAAAATAGTGAATTGCACAGAAGAAAAAAAATTTAGATTAAATTGGTGCAACTGCTGAAAATTACAGCAACTGATGCTATGCTCAAAGGACAAGTAAAAGATTTATGTCAAAATGCAATACACAAAATTGAGCAGAAGTTGGTAAGAACAATATATTAATATTAATCAAAACAGTGCTAATGGGTTAAAACTGGAGGAAAAGTAATGTCTAGGCACAAACTGACAACTGCAGGGTAAAAAAAAAAAAAAAAAATTAACACTTATACCACTTCAGGAACAATTAATAAAGGGAAGATACGTATGCACGTAAAACTGATTATGTACGAGTGAGGTGAAAGTGTTGAATGATTAAAGTATTTTCTTATTGGGGATTTTTTTTTTTTTTTTTGGGGGGGGGGGGGGTCACCCTGCCTCGGTGGGAGACTCCCGATTTGTTAAAAAAAAAAAAAAAAAAAAAAGTGCGAGTGGTCTACAGTTTTCTACAAATAAAGCATTATACTATTTGTTTTAATTAAATGTACAACTCGCTGAACAGTTTTGAATAAATGCAAAAAATTATATGCAAGTATTTTGCAGAATAATGGTGTGATATACAGGTGCAATAACAAAATGGTGGGGGCAAACAGTAATGTGAAACACTTCCTCGAGCACTGTAAATATATCGCATAGTGCAATAAACTGTGCACAAAAGTTAGAGCTGACTGAATAAATTTAAAAATGCAGTGAATGGTTCAGCAAGGTACTGTAACAAGTGCCAGAACTTGTAACCCTTTCAGGGTCGACAGGCCCTCTCCCAGACTTTCTCAGGGTCAACAAATATAAAAAAATTAGTTTTCTTTTTCTCGTGAAGAGAGAATCTTTTCCCGATCATAACACAAAAAGTGTGAAATTTTATGGAAAACTTACGGAATTATGCTCTCGCGAAGTTAGCAGTCTTGACGATGTTTACGCATCAGCGATTTTGCCCACTGAGCCCTATTCTCTGCCAATTCCAGTGTACTAGTAGACAAAAAACAACTATTTCGCTAGAACTCCATTTTTATTCCATCGAATGAGTACAAGAAAACCCATTTACCAATTTCAACTATCCAATAAAGTGGTAAGAATTTAGTAATGTTGCCAATTTCACAAATTTCAAAAGATGCCAATTTCCAAATAGGGTCCAGAATAAACTGGAAAGACATTCCTGGCACTAAAATAACATTTCCTCTGTTCATTAGTCACATCCCCACGCCCCTCTTACATTCTTTTGCTTTCCACTTTTAATTTTTGTTCTCACAAAAAATAGAAGATTTACTGTTATGCAGACTACTGCATTAGTGTAGAAATGGTATAAATAATATCAGCGCACTTGTGAAAGAATATTACTCGCCAGTTGACACATATTGGACGCGTAGCATCATTTGTTTACTTTTGAACTTGGGCAAAAATCGAGGATTTCTGCTACTTTGAGCTCAATTTCAAGGAACTTTCATTGAAAAACCAATCAAAATTCTCAATTTCTGTAACATGTCTTCCATTCTATAAAATGAGACCAGGAAAATAATACTGTACCATCATAAATACCATACGAAAACAGGGCAAATACCCAGTTTTTTTTTTCTCATTACACTGTGCTGCAGGACTTTTATACTGCACACTGACCACAGACCCATTCTTTCATATGTAGGCCTACCAGCTTTCACTAGATTTAAGGGCACTAGACTTTAGGCATACTAGTACGTCAAAAACCCTGGTGCGTAAGCGGTACTAGTACGTCGGAAACCCTGAAAGGGTTAAATGTCACAAATACTGTACTAGGAAATGCTAGACAAGTCACTGCTTACTTATCTTTGCTTGTGGAGAGATCTATGCAACAATTACACAGATAGGCAGACAGTGAATGCAGAACAGGTCGTGCTTGGACATTAGATGTACACAAGAAATCTTGATAAGGGTACTAAACACGTTGATTGGCTCTTGGGACTGCTGCCACAAATTTCATGGGGTTATGGATAGGACACTAGTGGTGAGAACTAGGGAAACACCAGGAATAATGCAGGGCATCTGTGGAAAGAAGAGGTGTGAGTGGATACAGCCAGGTTATAAGTAAGTTTATTCAGGTATACACATACAGTTGCATAGATCATACATAGCAGCATGTGTGTAGAGAACCTAGAATAACCCAAAAAAGTCAGACTGACTCATTTCCATTGATGATAATCAAAAATTGCTAAACCTACTAGGGTTATACACCACTGCAGGGCAGGAATTTATGCAGAATCAAAGGATAAGCAAGGTTAGAGAGGACAACAAAGGTAAATTTAGGAAGGGCAAAATTTGGACATTGGCATCACAATGGCACTAACGCCCACTGGTCACACGTGCACCCCCAGAACCAGCCCTGCATCACCTCTGCACTCATTACAGCACTGTGCCTTTCTACATTGTCATTTATTATAATCAAGGGGGAAGCGCTAAACCCATAGAATTATATAGCACCTGGGGGGAATGTGGAAAGCATTCAGGCTTAAGTCGGGAGCTGGAGCACAGATCCAATTCCCTAAATCAAGAGCCCCTCACCAACATCAAGGAACCTTCCTCGAGGGGTGCCCTTCTACAGCATCTACGCCTGTTTTGAGCTACAGAAGCCGAAGCAAGGTCTTGGTGTGGTTGGCTCCAGAGTACATCCACCTTGGGATGTGGCAGTGTCATCGGCCTACCCTAGGCTACACCAGCCGTCTCACATTCCTGCCACATTTTATGCTCTGCGTTCAGCCTGCATTTAGCACATTTTGGCCTAGCTGTATTCTTGGCAATGTGGCCAAAATAGACGGCTGAATTCAGAGGAAACTAGAGTGCTCTGGGGAAGATCCAGAGACTGGTGGAGTGGCTGGAAAAGTGGCAAATGCAGTTTAACAGACAAATGCAAAGTTCTGAGTGCTGGAAAGGTAAATAACCATGATACCTATAGGCAAACGGGATAAAAGAGTGCAAAAATTATAGGGGGATAAGTCTGTTGAGTGTACCTGGTAAAGTGTATGGTAGAGTTATAATTGAAAGAATTAAGAGTAAGACGGAGAATAGGATAGCAGATGAACAAGGAGGCTTTAGGAAAGGTAAGGGGTGTGTGGACCAGGTGTTTACAGTGAAACATAAGTGAACAGTATTTAGATAAGGCTAAAGAGGTCTTTGTGGCATTTATGGATTTGGAAAAGGCGTATGACAGGGTGGATAGGGGGGCAATGTGGCAGATGTTGCAAGTGTATGGTGTAGGAGGTAGGTTACTGAAAGCAGTGAAGAGTTTTTACAAGGATAGTGAGGCTCAAGTTAGAGTATGTAGAAAAGAGGGAAATTTTTTCCCAGTAAAAGTAGGCCTTAGACAAGGATGTGTGATGTCACCGTGGTTGTTTAATATATTTATAGATGGGGTTGTAAGAGAAGTAAATGCGAGGGTCTTGGCAAGAGGCGTGGAGTTAAAAGATAAAGAATCACACACAGGGTGGGAGTTGTCACAGCTGCTCTTTGCTGATGACACTGCTCTTGGGAGATTCTGAAGAGAAGCTGCAGAGATTGGTGGATGAATTTGGTAGGGTGTGCAAAAGAAAATTAAAGGTGAATACAGGAAAGAGTAAGGTTATGAGGATAACAAAAAGATTAGGTGATGAAAGATTGAATATCAGATTGGAGGGAGAGAGTATGGAGGAGGTGAACGTATTCAGATATTTGGGAGTGGACGTGTCAGCGGATGGGTCTATGAAAGATGAGGTGAATCATAGAATTGATGAGGGAAAAAGTGAGTGGTGCACTTAGGAGTCTGTGGAGACAGAGAACTTTGTCCTTGGAGGCAAAGAGGGGAATGTATGAGAGTATAGTTTTACCAACGCTCTTATATGGGTGTGAAGCATGGGTGATGAATGTTGCAGCGAGGAGAAGGCTGGAGGCAGTGGAGATATGTCTGAGGGCAATGTGTGGTGTGAATATAATGCAGAGAATTCGTAGTTTGGAAGTTAGGAGGAGGTGCGGGATTACCAAAACTGTTGTCCAGAGGGCTGAGGAAGGGTTGTTGAGGTGGTTCGGACATGTAGAGAGAATGGAGCGAAACAGAATAACTTCAAGAGTGTATCAGTCTGTAGTGGAAGGAAGGCGGGGTAGGGGTCGGCCTAGGAAGGGTTGGAGGGAGGGGGTAAAGGAGGTTTTGTGTGCGAGGGGCTTGGACTTCCAGCAGGCATGCGTGAGCGTGTTTGATAGGAGTGAATGGAGACAAATGGTTTTTAATACTTGACGTGCTGTTGGAGTGTGAGCAAAGTAACATTTATGAAGGGATTCAGGGAAACCGGCAGGCCAGACTTGAGTCCTGGAGATGGGAAGTACAGTGCCTTCACTCTGAAGGAGGGGTGTTAATGTTGCAGTTTAAAAACTGTAGTGTAAAGCACCCTTCTGGCAAGACAGTGATGGAGTGAATGATGGTGAAAGTTTTTCTTTTTCGGGCCACCCTGCCTTGGTGGGAATCGGCCAGTGTGATAAAAAAAAAAAAAAACTCACTTAGTGACGTACTTGTTTACTAACGCCTCGGACTTGGGACGGGCTCTGACCAGTGTTCATACCTAAATGTATATTAGAGCTGATTTCCTCTATTCAATTTCAATATACAATACACTACTGTATACACATTTAAAAATATACCAGATGAGTTTTAAGTGGTGCAATGGTGACATTAAAACAATATCAAAGATAGTCAACACAAACCCACTACCATTATAGTACTGTACGCATATTCCTCACTAAAGGACAAATTCGCTTAACAACTTGGTCTTAGGAACAGAACTCCATTAAGTTGGGAGAGGCTATTTTAATATGTTGTATACAATACCATAGTGTATACTTGAATATATTTAAAAAAAAATTAGCACTAAACATACTTTAATATAATTAAGACACCTGACAGCATGCTGCAGCAGATACTAATTACACCTAGGTCCTCACCCCCACCCACCTGATGGCATGTTGTAATACTGTCGTTGACGCAAGGTCCTCTTCCTCTACACACCTGACGGCATGTTGTAGATACTGTCGTTGGGGCAAGGCCTCCATACACCTGATGGCTTGTAATAAATACCGTCGTTGAAAGCAAGGTCCCCCCCCCCCCACACACCTGACGGCATGTTGTAATACTGTCGTTGAGGCAAGGTCCCCCCCACACAGCTGACTGCATGTACCGTTGAGGCAAGGGCCCCCCCCCACACCTGACGGCAGGTAGTCGGGAATTATACGCAGGAAGGAATACATATAAATGACCTCATAGGGGACAGGAGCCATAGGGAAACAAGTGTAGTCAAAGATAAGATAAAACCAATATTGCAAACTAGAAATACCGCAGGAAATAGCAAACAAGAGGACTCCAATAGCAATAGTGAGGATAAATTACCAAAAACAACTGGTGGGAGCTCCATTGTTGGTGCTAGGGAGGATAGAAGACAGGGAAACATGCACCAACAGGGAATACAGTCACAGAAACCCAAGGCAAGCGGAAACCAAGCCTGTGCACATACTATGCACTTGGTATCTGCTGGCATGGGAAATCTGGAAAAACAGATGGGACATGCAACTATGACCACCCTAGAAAATGCCATGCCCATATGACAACAGGAAAATGCAAACTCCCTTCCTGTAAGCTTTTTCACCCTGAAATGTGTACCTCTTCAGTACAGGAAAGACTGTGCTATAACTTAAATTGCCAGGCATACCATCTAAAGGGGACAAAAAGATACAAAACATCCAGGCCATGGGAAAACCTGGGTAGCCACAGCCACTCAAGAGGGGGAGGTTTTTTAGTGCCAGGAAGGAAAAAAACTGGCAGGAAATGGCAGAAATCGTACACCAAATCCAGTCATTCATGGAGTGGAACCACAGTCTATGGCCTCCACTCCAAACCAAACCAACAGATACAGATACTAATGCCGGAAAAAAAATCCCCCCCCAGTACCAACAATACCACCAGTCCGATAACATTCTTCTTTGCAAATATACAGGGTCTAAAGCCAGCAACAAACAAAATACCTTTCATCCGTGGACTGCTTGCAGAGGCAAAGGCAATGTTCGCGGCTTTCACTGAGACCCACATAAAGGATCACTTGGACAACGAAATATGGATCCCAGGTTACAACCTATACAGATGTGACAGAGTGAACAGGCAAAAGGGGGGGGGTTGGCCTGTACATTGCAGAGTCACTTGTTTGCACAGAACTGCTTAACGCCTCAAATGACGTAGTGGAAGTTTTAGCAGTAAAGGTCGAGAACCAAAACCTAGTCATTGTGGTAGTCTACAAGCCTCCGGATGCAACATCCCAGCAATTCCAGGAACAGCTGTTAAAAATTGACCACTGTCTGGAAAATCTTCCAGCTCCTGCACCCAACATCTTGCTCCTGGGGGATTTCAACTTAAGGCACCTAAAATGGAGGAATATAGCAAATAATATTGTTGCAGTAATAACACCAGGAGGCAGCTCTGATGAAAACTCACACTCACATGAGCTTTTAAATCTCTGCACAAAATTCAATTTAAACCAGCAAATAATAGAGCCTACTAGACTGGAGAATACACTAGACCTCATCTTCACTAACAATGATGATATGCTAAGAAATGTCACCATATCAAAAACAATATACTCAGATCACAACATAATTGAGGTTCAGACATGTATGCGTGGAGCCCCAGACCGACAAAATGAGACTAGTCACGAGGGAGCATTCACCAAATTCAACTTCAATAACAAAAACAAAGTGGGACCAAGTAAACCAAGTCCTAACCGATATAAGTTGGGAAGATATACTAAGCAACACAGACCCAAACTTATGCCTAGAACAGATTAACTCGGTGGCACTCGATGTATGCACAAGGCTTATTCCTCTAAGAAAAAGGAGGAGTAGATGTAAAATAGAAAGAGACAGGCGCTCCCTTTACAGGCAATGGAAAAGAATAACAGAGCGGCTAAAAGAGGTCAATATATCTGAAATGCGCAGGGAGACACTGGTCAGAGAAATAGCAAGCATCGAACTTAAGCTAAAAGAATCCTTTAGGAGTCAGGAATCGCGGGAAGAACTAAAAGCCATAAATGAAATCTAAAGAAACCCAAAGTATTTCTTCTCCTATGCCAAATCAAAATCGAGAAAAACGTCCAGTATTGGGCCCCTACTTAAACAAGATGGGTCCTACACAGATGACAGCAAGGAAATGAGTGAGCTACTCAAGTCCCAATATGACTCAGTTTTTAGCAAGCCGCTAACCAGACAGAGTCGAAGATCAAAATGAATTTTTTATGAGCCACAAAATTTGATTAACACAAGCCTATCCGATGTTATCCTGACGCCAAATGACTTCGAACAGGCGATAAATGACATGCCCATGCACTCTGCCCCAGGGCCAGACTCGTGGAACTGTGTGTTCATCAAGAACTGCAAGAAACCCCTATCACGAGCCTTTTCCATCCTATGGAGAGGGAGCATGGACACGGGGGTCGTCCCTCAGTTACTAAAAACAACAGACATAGCCCCACTCCACAAAGGGGGCAGTAAAGCAACAGAAAAGAACTACAGACCAATAGCACTAACATCCCATATCATAAAAATCTTTGAAAGGGTCCTAAGAAGCAAGATCACCACCCATCTAGAAACCCATCCGTTACACAACCCAGGGCAACATGGGTTTAGAACAGGTCGCTCCTGTCTGTCTCAACTACTGGATCACTACGACAAGGTCCTAAATGCACTAGAAGACAAAAAGAATGCAGATGTAATATATACAGACTTTGCAAACGCCTTCGACAAGTGTGACCATGGCGTAATAGCGCACAAAATGCGCGCTAAAGGAATAACAGGAAAAGTCGGTCGATGGATCTATAATTTCCTCACTAACAGAACACAGAGTAGTAGTCAACAGAGTAAAGTCCGAGGCAGCTACGGTGAAAAGCTCTGTTCCACAAGGCACAGTACTAGCTCCCATCTTGTTCCTCATCCTCATATCCGACAGACAAGGATGTCAGCCACAGCACCGTGTCTTCCTTTGCAGATGACACCCGAATCTGCATGACAGTGTCTTCCATTGCAGACACTGCAAGGCTCCAGGCGGACATCAACCAAATCTTTCAGTGGGCTGCAGAAAACAATATGAAGTTCAACGATGAGAAATTTCAATTACTCAGATATGGTCAACATGAGGAAATTAAATCTTCATCAGAGTACAAAACAAATTCTGGCCACAAAATAGAGCGAAACACCAACGTCAAAGACCTGGGAGTGATTATGTCGGAGGATCTCACCTTCAAGGACCATAACATTGTATCAATCGCATCTGCTAGAAAAATGACAGGATGGATAATGAGAACCTTCAAAACTAGGGAGGCCAAGCCCATGATGACACTCTTCAGGTCACTTGTTCTATCTAGGCTGGAATATTGCTGCACTAACAGCACCTTTCAAGGCAGGTGAAATTGCCGACCTAGAAAATGTACAGAGAACTTTCACGGCGCGCATAACGGAGATAAAACACCTCAATTACTGGGAGCGCTTGAGGTTTCTAAACCTGTATTCCCTGGAACGCAGGAGGGAGAGATACATGATTATATACACCTGGAAAATCCAAGAGGGACTAGTACCGAACTTGCACACGAAAATCACTCACTACGAAAGCAAAAGACTTGGCAGACGATGCACCATCCCCCCAATGAAAAGCAGGGGTGTCACTAGCACGTTAAGAGACCATACAATAAGTGTCAGGGGCCCGAGACTGTTCAACTGCCTCCCAGCACACAAGGGAGATTACCAACAGACCCCTGGCAGTCTTCAAGCTGGCACTGGACAAGCACCTAAAGTCAGTTCCTGATCAGCCGGGCTGTGGCTCGTACGTTGGTTTGCATGCAGCCAGCAGCAACAGCCTGGTTGATCAGGCGCTGATCCACCAGGAGGCCTGGTCACAGACCGGGCTGCGGGGGCGTTGACCCCCGAAACTCTCTCCAGGTAAACTCCAGATTGAGGCAAGGGCCCCCCCCCCCCCAACACCTGATGGCATGTTGTACCGTTGAGGCAAGGGGGGCCCCCCCAACACCTGACGGCATGTTGTACCGTTGAGGCAAGGTGCCCCCCCTCAACACACCTGACGGCATGTTGTACCGTTGTTGAGGCAAGGTCCCCCCCCCTCAACACCTGACGGCATGTTGTACCGTTGTTGAGGCAAGGTCCCCCCCTCAACACACCTGACGGCATGTTGTACCGTTGTTGAGGCAAGGTCCCCCCCCTCAACACACCTGATGGCATGTTGTACCGTTATTGAGGCAAGGTCCTCCCCCCAACACACCTGACTGCATGTTGTACCGTTGTTGAGGCAAGGTCCTCCCCCACAACACCTGACGGCATGTTGTACCGTTGTTGAGGCAAGGTCGTCCCAACACGTGATGGCATATTGTACCGTTGAGGCAAGGTGGTCGTCCCCCAACACCTGACGGCATGTACCGTTGTTGAGGCAAGGTCCCCCCCAACACACCTGACGGCATGTTGTACCGTTGAGGCAAGGTCCCCCCCAACACCTGACGGCATGTTGTACCGTTGTTGAGGCAAGGTCGTCCCCCCCCCACAACACGCCTGACTGCATGTTGTACCGTTGTTGAGGCAAGATCCCCCCCCAACACCTGGCTGCATGTTGTACCGCTGTTGAGGCAAGGTCCCCCCCAACACACCTGACGGCATGTTGTATCGTTGTTGAGGCAAGGTCCCCCCCAACACGCCTGACGGCATGTTGTACCGTTGTTGAGGCAAGGTCCCCCCCACAACACACCTGACGGCATGTTGTACCGTTGAGGCAAGGTCCCCCAACACGCCTGACGGCATGTTGTACCGTTGAGGCAAGGTTCCCCCCAACACACCTGACAGCATGTTGTACTGTTGTTGAGGCAAGGTCTCCCCCCTCAAAATACCTGACAGCATGTTGTACCGTTGTTGAGGCAAGGTCCCCCCCCTCAACACACCTGACGGCATGTTGTACCGTTGAGGCAAGGTCCTCCCCCCTCAACTTTTAACTATAGTTTCTTCTCGGCTGAAATTCTTCTCGGCTCACCTCAGTTTCTTAATATTTCAGGTTTTTCTTCATGTTCCTGTACGAACTCAATATATTTACTTGTCTCAAGGTTCAGTGTCGACTTTATTTACGTCGAGATAATGTGCTTGCACATTTCTCTGCCTATTTTATCAATACACCTATGAAATAAAATGATCCACACGGGTTTAGCTTTTTATGGAGTCGCTAAAACGTTAATACTTCAAAAAGTGACTTGGAATTGTGTAATCCTATAAGTTTACCTGTGGGGCTCTGGTCTGTGCTCCTGGTGGATCAAGAGCTGGCCCTAAAGCTTTCACACACGGAGGGCCCGGGTTCGATTCCCGGCGGGTGGAAACATTCGACACGTTTCCTTACACCTGTTGTCCTGTTCACCTAGCAGCAAATAGGTACCTGGGTGTTAGTCGACTGGTGTGGGTGGCATCCTGGGGGACAAGATTAAGGACCACAATGGAAATAAGTTAGACAGTCCTCGATGACGCACTGACTTTCTTGGGTTATCCTGGGTGGCTAACCCTCCGGGGTTAAAAATCCGAACGAAATCTTATCTTATCTTATCAACCAGGTGAATAACAAATAAACTGACCATTCTTAGAACGTAATTTGTGAGATTTAAAGTTTAACTATAATAAAAAGTACTTTATCTTCCCGAGGCATAAAAATGTCGGGAAAAATAACTTATTGACCTTTGTACACATCTGGATATTATAAGTTCTGATCTGATCTATGTTCCAAACAAGTCACCACTTCAGTACCTTGGTTAAAATATTTCTATAATTCCTCTTCCCACCAAAGTTGAAGCCTGATAATAAAATAGTGTGGCCGGGCCTGGAGTCCTTATAATCAAGACTGGAAACCCAGGAATTCTGAGCCAGATGCCACTGACTAGCCAATCAGTACAAAACAAATTCTGACCACAAAATAGAGCGAAACACCAACGTCAAAGACCTGGGAGTGATCATGTCGGAGGATCTCATCTCACCTTCAAGGACCATAACATTGTATCAATCGCATCTGCTAGAAAAATGACAGGATGGATAATGAGAACCTTCAAAACTAGGGAGGCCAAGCCCATGATGACACTCTTCAGGTCACTTGTTCTATCTAGGCTGGAATATTGCTGCACTCTAATAGCACCTTTCAAGGCAGGTGAAATTGCTGACCTAGAAAATGTACAGAGAACTTTCACGGCACGCATAACGGAGATAAAACACCTCAATTACTGGGAGCGCTTTAGGTTCCTAAACCTGTATTCCCTGGAACGCAGGAGGGAGAGATACATGATTATATACACCTGGAAAATCCTAGAGGGACTAGTACCGAACTTGCACACGAAAATCACTCACTACGAAAGCAAAAGACTTGGCAGACGATGCAACATCCCCCCAATGAAAAGCAGGGGTGTCACTAGCACGTTAAGAGACCATACAATAAGCGTCAGGGGCCCGAGACTGTTCAACTGCCTCCCAGCACACATAAGGGGGATTACCAACAGACCCCTGGCAGTCTTCAAGCTGGCACTGGACAAGCACCTAAAGTCAGTTCCTGATCAGCCGGGCTGTGGCTCGTACGTTGGTTTGCGTGCAGCCAGCAGCAACAGCCTGGTTGATCAGGCTCTGATCCACCAGGAGGCCTGGTCACAGACCGGGCCGCGGGGGCGTTGACCCCCGGAACTCTCCAGGTAAACACACATGTACAAGGTAGACAGACCATAACTGAATGATATACTGGTTATGTAGAGCATACCTGACAAATTAGGTTAATTTTGTCCCCAGGATGCGACCCACACCAGTCCACTAACACCCAGGATGTGACCCACACCAGTCCACTAACACCCAGGATGTGACCCACACCAGTCCACTAACACCCAGGATGTGACCCACACCAGTCCACTAACACCCAGGATGTGACCCACACCAGTCCAGTAACACCCAGGTACCTGATACGTCAACAGACACCAGGCATCTTATGGAAACCCGTCCTAACTTTTTACCACCCGTATTGGGGATCGACCCCCGGACCCCAGTGTGAGCCGAGTGCGTTAGTAACCTACTAACACGAATTAGACGCGTCCTGGTGAACCTACCTTTCCCTACGATGCTCCTAATTACCACTATTACAGTCTGAAATACGTGTAATTTATCTAGTCCTCAAATATAACATGGCGGTAATGCTGCGTCAGTTTTATTGGCTTTTAATAATCTTAAATATATCAAATTTCGCACCATAATTTTCCCATCTGATCCATAAGTAACATTCCACGAATTAAACTACAGAATAAAACACTAAACCCACAAGTCACAGCACTGGAGTTCACCTGGAGAGAGTTCCGGGGGTCAACGCCCCCGCGGCCCGGTCTGTGACCAGGCCTCCTGGTGGATCAGAGCCTGATCAACCAGGCTGTTGCTGCTGGCTGCACGCAAACCAACGTACGAGCCACAGCCCGGCTGATCAGGAACTGACTTTAGGTGCTTGTCCAGTGCCAGCTTGAAGACTGCCAGGGGTCTGTTGGTAATCCCCCTTATGTGTGCTGGGAGGCAGTTGAACAGTCTCGGGCCCCTGACACTTATTGTATGGTCTCTTAACGTGCTAGTGACTCCCCTGCTTTTCATTGGGGGGATGTTGCATCGTCTGCCAAGTCTTTTGCTTTCGTAGTGAGTGATTTTCGTGTGCAAGTTCGGTACTAGTCCCTCTAGGATTTTCCAGGTGTATATAATCATGTATCTCTCCCTCCTGCGTTCCAGGGAATACAGGTTTAGGAACCTCAAGCGCTCCCAGTAATTGAGGTGTTTTATCTCCGTTATGCGCGCCGTGAAAGTTCTCTGTACATTTTCTAGGTCAGCAATTTCACCTGCCTTGAAAGGTGCTGTTAGAGTGCAGCAATATTCCAGCCTAGATAGAACAAGTGACCTGAAGAGTGTCATCATGGGCTTGGCCTCCCTAGTTTTGAAGGTTCTCATTATCCATCCTGTCATTTTTCTAGCAGATGCGATTGATACAATCGCATCTTAGTACACACCTCTCAAGGCAGGCTCCACGCTTGTGTAGGGCTCTTGATCCGGGGAAATGGATCTGTGCTCCATTTCCCGGAATACCTCCCCCCCCCCCGACTTCCCCCAACGTGCGCTGTATAATCCCTACGGGTTTAGCGCTCATTAAAAAGTAAAATCCGTCAATATTGGAGATCAACATCGTAATAAAATCCTAATTGACCAAAATCAGATGTTACATAATGATGGTTCATTTAATAAAATTTTTTTTTGACCATGCCAACGTTCAGAAATTTGAATATTTAATTAATTTCTTGATAGCCAGCTTATTATAATAAAAAAAAGCGCTAAACCACAAGGGCTATACAGCGCAGCCAGCTTTTTTATTAAAAAAATATTAAGAAATTCGTGTCATATTCCCGAGTTTATTTCCTTCAATATTTAACTACTCAGGTCATTAACTCGTCACAAACACAAAAAAAATAACAATTCCTTTAAGAAAGACTCCAGGAAATTCTCACCTTACATATACGCATTATAAATCAGTATCTGCAGCTATGGCCGACCACACGGACACTGGGAACAATTATCTACGAGACAGAGAGAGAGCACATCCTCAACCTGCGACACTCCACCTGGTACTGCTGGTACAGAATAAAATCTGCCACTCCAACACCAACCCTCTTCCTCCGTTGTGATTGGTGGAGCCAACACACCTCGACTGTGATTGGTGGAGCCAACACACCTCGACTATGATTGGTGGAGCCAACACACCTCGCCTGTGATTGGTGGAGCCACACAAAGTGTACCTTGTTACACTACAACTGTCTGTTAGGCTTTTAAGACAGTATTTTTTTTTTTTTATATTTTATTTAAAACAATACAATACATTAAATAGATAAAAGAACACAGTATCAGTTCTTACACAGAATTATAAATTTCATTGTCAAAAGCATACAGACGTTTAACTTAGTGCTGACACAAACTGTCCCTCATCCCTTATGCATTATATCCCTTGCACCTATGTTAAGCAAGATTTTATTTAAAACAGTACAGATCAGTTAATAAATAAAATAATACAAGACCTATCCGGCAACTGATGTGATAACCTTCCATCTCCTAATGAACCACAC
>NW_027200403.1:20000-21100 GCF_038502225.1 Cherax quadricarinatus | reverse complement strand
TTGGATGAGCTGGAACGAGGTGTGACTCGTCCTAATTAAACGTAACCTTAAACGACGACGGTTCCTAGAAGCCTCGCTAATCACTCACCGACATCCTTGAACATAATACTGGAAGTTACAGAATATCAAAATCACTGGCACGCACGCACGCGCACATACAGGATTTCAGCATTCATAAGAATATTAAGAGGATATAGGCGAATTAGAACAATGGAGACACATAAGAAAAGGCCAACGAGAATATCATTTATGCTGACTAAGCATAAGTAAGAAATGATAAAGTAAACTAGAGACAAAGAAATTGAAAGTCATTAGAATATTCAGATTGAATAAGAGCCTTAATAAAAGAACTGAGTGCAAAAAATACGACTATGGAAAACACTGCTAAGAGGTTTCGTGAAGACAACAGCGAATAAGAATCTGTTTCACATAGCAACAGGACCCAAGTGACCTATCAAATGGTTTCCAGAAGAAACGATCGACAGAAACGAAACTAAAACAATGGGAAAGTAAAGAAATAGAGTTAGACTCTTTTCTAAAGATTTTTTTTATAGGGTGGTTATATGGAATAAACTTATGACGACTAGAACTATATATGGGCCATTATAAGCTGCAAAAAAAAAAATCCTAATCTAGCCTAACTGAAACTGGAAAACTTCTTCTTCAATGAGGTTGTTTTCAATGGAAATTCCTTAGTGCGGAGATGAGAGATTAGGGAAGAAAAGTGTTGGAAAAATATAAAAAAAGCTACGAAATTTGAAGTAAATAATACATCTTTAATGATAATAGATTACATTTAATACCATCCACTGCCTAATACTTGCGAGAGAGAAGAGCTCTATAAGCTGAATGAGGGAACTGTTAATGAAAAGTGACTATAAAATATTTCGCCTGCACAGCAGACTTCTGCAGTCGAATACAGACAGGACAACATGAGCCGATGAGAAGTAAAGATGTGATCAGTGCACCGGCTTGAGCTGGAAACCTCAAGTCTGCGGGACTGATCACCTTGAAAATATTGCTTCAAGGCTGGTAGACTGATTGTATCTTTACCTCATCACTGTTTCTATTTATAATTTTAGTTAACTCTCTATTCTGCT
>NW_027200403.1:0-15000 GCF_038502225.1 Cherax quadricarinatus | reverse complement strand
AGCACTGGTCCTAGGACTGACCCTTGCGGAACCCCGCTCGTCAAAGGCACCCATTGTGATACTTCATCTCGTACCATGACTCGTTGTTGCCTCCCTGTCGGGTATTCTCTGATCCATTGCAGCGCCCTTCCTGTTATACGTGTCTGATCCTCTAACTTCTGCACTAATCGCTTGTGAGGAACTGTGTCGAAGACCTTCTTGCAGTCGAAGAAAATGCAGTCAACTCACCCCTCTCGTGTCTTACTTCTGCTTCCTTGTCGTAAAACTCCAGGAGGATTGTGACACAGGATTTGCCTTCCATGAATGCATGCTGGTTGCCATTTATAATCTTTGTCCATTCCAGGTGCTCTACCACTCTCCTCCTGATAATTTTCTCCATGACTTTGCATACTATGCACGCCAGTGACACTGGTCTATAGTTTAGTGCCTCGTTTCTGTTTCCTTTCTTAAAAATGGGAACATTTGCCATCTTCCATACCTCAGATAGTTTCCCAGTTTCGAGAGATGTGTTGAAGATTGTAGTTAGTGTCACACACAGCATTTCTGCTCCCTCTCTAAGGACCCATGGGGAGATGTCTGGTCCCATCGCCTTTGAGGTATCAAGGTCCCTTAGCAGTTTCTTCACCTCCACCTCAGTTGTGTGTATGTCATCCAACACTTGCTGGTATATCCCTTGTTCATGTCCCCCTCTGTTCTGTCTTCCCAGAGTCCTTCCTGTCTCCACTATAAATACTTCCTAAAATCTCGTGTTGAGCTCCTCACATACTTCTTGCTCGTTTTTTGTGAGTTCCCCACCTCCTTCCCTCAGCCTGATCACCTGGTCTTTGACTGTTGTCTTCTTCTCAATGTGGCTATACAGCAGTTTCGGGTCAACTTGACTTTCGATGCTATGTGGTTTTCGTACTGTCGCTGGGCCTCCCTCCTCATCTGTGCATACTCGTTTCTGGCTCTTCAACTAATTTCCTTGTTTTTCTGTACTTTTTCCATTCTCTAGTGCACTTAGTTTTTGCCTCCCTACACCTTCGGGTAAACCAAGGGCTCATTCTGGTCTTCCCATTATTTCTGTCCACCTTGGGAACAAACCTTTCTTCTGCCTTCTTGCATTTTGTTGTTACGTATTCCATCATTTAGTTTAATGATCTTCCTACCAATTCTGTGTCCCAGAGAACCTCCTGCAGGAAGTTCTTCATACCTGTGTAGTCCCCCCTTTTATAGTTTGGCTTTTCCCATTCAACTCCTGTTAGCCTCTCCACTTGTAACTCTACTATGTATTCAAAGCTCAGAACCACGCCATCACTAGCTCCACGGAGCCTCTCATATGTGATGTCCTTAATGTCTGAACTGCTGGTTCATTCTCTCCTCTCTCTCTGGTAGTGTCCCTGATGTGTTGATGCATGAGGTTTTCCAGTACCACATCCATCATCTTGGCTCTCCATGTTTTGGGGCCCCCATGTGGCTCCAGGTTTTCCCAATCGATCTCTCTGTGGTTGAAATCGCCCATAACTAGTAACTTTGCTCTGCCCGAGTGAGCTCTTCTTGCCACCTTCGCTCTGTTGCTCTCTTAAGAACATAAGAACATAAGAAAGGAGGAACACTGCAGCAGGCCTGTTGGCCCATACTAGGCAGGTCCTTTACAATTCATCCCACTAACAAACATTTGACCTACCCAATTTTCAATGCTACCCAAGAAATAAGCTCTGATGTGCAAGTCCCACTCAAATCCAACCCATCCCACTCATGTATTTATCCAACCTAAATTTGAAACTACCCAAAGTCCTAGCCTCAATAACCCAACTAGGTAGACTGTTCCACTCATCTACTACCCTATTTCCAAACCAATACTTTCCTATGTCCTTTCTAAATCTAAACTTATCTAATTTAAATCCATTACTGCGGGTTCTCTCTTGGAGAGATATCCTCAAGACCTTGTTAATATCCCCTTTATTAATACCTATCTTCCACTTATACACTTCGATCAGGTCTCCCCTCATTCTTCGTCTAACAAGTGAATGTAACTTAAGAGTCTTCAATCTTTCTTCATAAGGAAGATTTCTAATACTATGTATTAATTTAGTCATCCTACGCTGAATGTTTTCTAACGAATTTATGTCCATTCTGTAATATGGCGACCAGAATTGAGCTGCATAATCTAGGTGAGGCCTTACTAATGATGTATAAAGCTGCAGTATGACCTCTGGACTTCTGTTGCTTACACTTCTTGATATAAATCCCAGTAATCTATTTGCCTTATTACGTACGCTTAGGCATTGCTGTCTTGGTTTAAGGTTGCTGCTTACCATAACCCCCAAGTCCTTTTCGCAATCTGTATGGTTAAGTTCTACATTATTTAACTTATAAGTGCTAGGGTTATGGACACTCCCGAGCTTCAGAACCTTGCATTTATCTACACTGAACTGCATCTGCCACTTTTCTGACCAAGAGTAGAGTTTGTCTAAATCCTCCTGAAGTTCCCTAACATCTACGTTTGAATCAATTATCCTACCTATCTTCGTGTCATCGGCGAATTTGCTCATATCACTAGTAATTCCTTCATCAAGATCATTGATATATATTATAAACAACAACGGGCCCAAGACTGATCCCTGTGGAACGCCACTTGTTACTGATCCCCACTCGGATTTAACCCCATTTATGGACACTCTATGCTTCCTGTCTGTGAGCCATGATTCGATCCACGAGAGCACCCTTCCCCCAATGCCATGAGCTGCTACTTTCTTCAACAGTCTTTGGTGCGGAACTCTATCAAATGCCTTACTAAAATCTAAGTAAATAATATCAAATTCTTTATCGTGGTCAACAGCCTCAAAAGCTTTACTGAAGAAAGTTAATAAATTAGTTAGACAAGACCGGCCTCTTGTGAATCCATGCTGAGTATCATTAATCAAGCTATGCTTATCGAGATGGCTTCTTATAATCTCAGCTATAATTGACTCTAGTAATTTGCCTACAATTGAGGTCAGGCTTATTGGGCGGTAATTTGACGGTAACGACTTGTCCCCTGTTTTAAAAATAGGAATTACATTAGCCATCTTCCACATATCAGACACTGCACCTGTTTGAAGAGATAAATTAAAAATATTAGTTAATGGTTCACAGACTTCCATTTTGCATTCCTTTAGAACCCTTGAAAAAACCTCATCAGGACCCGGTGACTTATTTTGCTTCAGTCTGTCTATCTGCTTCACAACCATTTCACTAGTGACTGTGATGTTACATAATTTATCTTCTTCTGATCCACTATAAAAATTAATTACCGGAATATTATTAGTGTCTTCCTGTGTAAAAACCGAGAGAAAATAATTATTTAAAATCGAGCACATTTCATTCTGTTTGTCAGTAAGATGCCCATAGTTATTTTTAAGGGGACCTATCTTATCTCTGACTTTTGTTCTATAGACCTGGAAAAAACTTTTTGGGTTAGTTTTAGAATCCCTAGCAACTTTAATTTCATAGTCCCTTTTAGCTTTTCTTATCCCCTTTTTAATGTCCCTCTTAATGTCAATATACTGATTCATAAGATGACCCTCGCCTCTTTTGATACGCCTATAAATTCCTTTCTTATGCCCTAGTAGATATTTCAGCCTATTATTCATCCATTTTGGGTCATTTCTATTTGATCTAATTTCCTTATAAGGGATAAACGTTGTTTGAGCAGCATGTATTGTGTTCAGAAAACTGTCATATTGATAGCTCTCTTCGTTACCCCAGTCAACAGATAAGTGTTCTCTAAGCCCATCGTAATCTGCTAAGCGAAAATCTGGGACTGTTACTGAGTTATCCCTACTATCATACTTCCATTCAATTCTACATGTAATTGATTTGTGGTCGCTAGCACCCAGTTCCTCTGAAACTTCTAAATTATTAACAAGGGATTCATTGTTTGCCAGAACTAAGTCAAGCAGGTTATTACCCCTTGTAGGTTCTGTCACAAACTGCTTCAAAAAACAATCCTGAACTACTTCTAAGAAATCGTATGATTCTAAATTCCCAGTCAAGAAATTCCAATCAATATGACTAAAGTTAAAGTCTCCTAGAATTACTACATTATCGTGCCTTGTGGCCCTAACAATTTCCTCCCATAGTAGTCTCCCCTGGTCCCTATCTAAATTTGGGGGACGGTATATCACACCTAAAATTAATTTTTCATGTCCCTCTGAAAATTCTATCCAAACAGACTCTGTATGTGTTACTTCAGACTTAATACCCGTTTTTATGCAACAGTTCAAGCGATCTCGGACATACAATGCCACCCCACCCCCCTTCCCGATACTTCTATCTACTTGGAACAATTTAAAACCCTGAATGTGACATTCTGCAGGCATGTCCCGACTTTTTGAATTAAACCACGTCTCAGTAATGGCAAATACATCTATGTTACCTGCACTAGCAACTAGTCTCAACTCGTCCATCTTATTCCTAGCACTGCGACTATTTGTGTAATAAATATTTAATGACCCTCCTATCTCTTTACCCTTTCTGCTCCTTTCTGTTATTCCACTAAACCTATTACTGTCATTGTCAATTAGTGCCACTGGCTTTCCAATATCCTCCTCATTTTGCCTATTACTAGTTCTCCTAGTACTCATGTTACTACCCTGCGACTTCACAGTTTTCCCGCCAAAACCCATACCACTAACTATTCCTAGTTTAAAGACCTAACTCCCTCCACTGCGTTGGCCAGTGCTCCCATCCCACTCCTAGACAAGTGAACCCCATCCCTGGCATACATGTCATTTCTGCCATAGAAGAGGTCCCAGTTGTCAATGAATGTTACCGCATTTTCCTTACAGTATTTGTCCAGCCAGCAATTGACACCAATTGCTCTGGACAACCATTCATTTCCAACTCCTCTCCTTGGCAAAATGCCACATATGACAGGTTTCCCACCCTTCTTCCTAATTATCTCTATTGCTGACCTATACCTGCTAATCAGGTCCTCACTCCTACGTCTGCCAACATCGTTGCCTCCAGCACTGAGACAGATAATAGGATTGCTCCCATTACCTCTCATGATGTCATCCAGACGGCTAACAATATCCTTCATCCCAGCCCCAGGAAAACATACTCTCTGCCTCCTACTCCTATCCTTCAAACAGAATGCCCTATCCATGTACCTAATCTGGCTATCCCCAACAACAAAAATGTTTTTACCTTCCTTGGCGTCGTCCGTAGTGATGCTCCGAGTAGTCGACTCACATTCGCCAGGTAGCATTACACCACTTGTAGAATTCGTCATGACGTTCTCGATGGTCTTCGTTGGGGTTTCTAGGGATGTCTCACTCACGTCTGCCAATGCTTCCTTGGTGCTCGTTGTGGCATTCCCAGTAGAACACTCACATTCGTCAGGTAGCACCGAGAATAAGTTGGAAGTTTCCACGGCAGTCTTCTGGTTTCTCGTTGTTTCTGCCTCTCCAACCGTTTTCTTAATCTTCAGCTTGGTTCCATGTTGCCCGACCACTGACCAAGCTCCCCTCTTAACCTGGGGACTCACAACAGGTGGATTACTACGAATCCTCTTGTTCTCCTCCGTTAATCGCCGTATCTCCAGTTTAGCAACTCTGAGTTCTTCTCTCAGCTGCTGGTAAAGCTGCTCAAGAGAGGGCATCCTGGTTCAGATTCACAGAGAGCACACAAACAGGTCTTCACAGAGCTAAGTACACGTCACCACTGGGGCTAAGTACACGTCACCACTGGAGCTAAGTACACGCCATATTCCTCTCTTGGCCTCCTGCAGTTCTGTGTTGGATTACAAATCACTGGTATGACTACCTTATGTTTCCCAGACTGAATTGTACCTATGTAATTCCTTTCTCCAATGTCGTCCATGCCTTCCATTTCCTCAAATCCCCATCGGTTTTCTATAAGCAGTGCAATCCCTCATCCCCTCTGCTCCTTCTATCTTTCCTCAGGATCTGATGTCCTGGTGGGAAGATTGCGTCTGTTATTGTCTCAGAGTTTTGTTTGTGACTGCTATGATGTTTGGGTACTTCTCACTGATTCTTTCATGCCACTTCTCATATTTATTCGTTATTCCATCCATGTTCATATACCAAACCTTCAACTTCTTTTCTAAAACTGTGGTCCTGGGAGAATATTGGGGTTGGGGCTAATGGGAGGATGTGGTGGGGGTGGGGTTTGTGATAAAGGAGGTGGGGGCAGAGTGCCCATAGGGGGTTGCTGTAGGGGTGGGGTATGTGATGGGGGGTGGAGACAGAGTGACCAGTGTGTGTGTTTTGGTTTGGAGTGTTCAGTTGCATTCGGGTTGTCGTAGTTGGAATCCTTCTGAAAGTGTTCCTGGTGGGTGAGTTTGCTCTTCCACCTGGGTCTGGGTACTGCTCGTCTTCATCATTGCCTCTCGTTCTTCTTTTCATCTTTGTACCCTCTCTTTCAGTATCATCCTTTCCTCTTGTGTTCTGTTTCAATCGAGGTACGCTCTCCGGTACTCCGGTTTGTCCCTCAGTCATGCTTTTTCCTGCAGGATCCTGGTTCAAGCTGATTCTGCCTTGAAGATTACTTTGACAGGCCGTTTTCTTCCACTTGCAAACCACCCAATTCTCCAAAAAATTGTCACCTCTCATGTTGTCCTTGCCTGTTGCCCTCGTGATGCCTTCAATCACTTTCTCCTGATTTCTTTCATCATAGGTTTCCTTGACTTCCTGGAGCCCATAGACAAAAACTGACCTCTTCCTTTCGTCCTCCCACTGTGTCTCCCTTTGCATCCCCAGAGGTGTTTTAGTTCCTTCCATTGAAGCATTCCTGCCTTTGATCTCATCCCTGGCCGAAGCCCCCATGCTCAGTGGTCTGTTTTTCCTGCTCAGCTGTTCCTGGCCACTGTAGTTGTCTCGAGTCTCTGCACAGAGCATAGCTCCTTCATTGCCTGCAGAGCCCTATTTGTTCTTAGTGTGCTCCTCCTCTTGTCCTGGGCCCCACCTGGGCCTGATAGGACCTTTGCATACAGCATAGCTTCTTTGCTCCCAATAGGCCCCTTGTCTGTAACTGATATAGACGTCCCTGATGTAATGGCTGTGCTGTCCTTTGGTTCTTTAGGCAGTTTCAGGTTTTTCAGTTCCTTTTCCAAGCCCTGTATCTTAGCTTCTGCTGCTTTGGCTTGTAGCTTCCATTTTCTGTTGTCTACAGCTATCGTCTCCTCCATTTTCTTGCCAAGCTCTTCTAGCTACCTCCCCACTCTTCCTCCCATTTTGTAAGTTCTGCTTCCCAATCTTCCCTCCCAGATTCATCCACCAAACCCCTGGTTCTCCGCCTTGCTCCTTGGTACGCCATTTGTGTGTGTGTGTCCGTGTGTGTGTGTGTGTGTGTGTGTGTGTGTGTGTGTGTGTGTGTGTGTGTGTGTGTGTCCCCGTGTGCGCGCGCGTCCGTGTGTGTGCGCGTCCGTGTGTGCACGCGTCCGTGTGTGCGCGCGTCCGTGTGTGTGCGCGTCCGTGTGTGTGCGCGTCCGTGTGTGTGCGCGCCCGTGTGTGCGCGCGTCCGTGTGTGTGCGCGTCCGTGTGTGCGCGCGCGTCCGTGTGTGTGCGCGTCCGTGTGTGTGCGCGTCCGTGTGTGTGCGCGTCCGTGTGTGTGTGCGTCCGTGTGTGCGTGCGTCCGTGTGTGTGTGCGTCCGTGTGTGCGTGCGTCCGTGTGTGTCCCTGCATGTTTCGATTGAATTCTTGATGCCAGTTGTATACCTACATTTGCAGTTGGTTGAGGACTCTGAAGTTTATCACTGTTCTCTCTTGTTTTTGCTATCAGCGTTAGTTTTACGTCAGCAAACACTGGCAAAAAATGCACACTATCATCTGGCAAGTTATTCACGTATATAAGAAAGGATAGGGATCGTAACTCTGATATTTTTATCATTTAGGTACTTCTTGACCCACTGGAGAACTGTGCACTTAATTCCTGTTTGTTCTAATTTCTGGTCTAATCTTTGGTGGTATACCGCACAAAATTCTCTTCAACTGTTCTGGATAACGCAATCCACTCAATCCTGTTTCTCTTGTTTTATCCCCTTGTCTCAGTCCTAGTCTCGAACAATGCTCAAGACCATGGAGCCTTCTCAGCCGCTGTTTCCAGTATGTGAATAACTGTCCGCTTATTCTGATTATTCTCTGTCCTTCCCGTCTAAGCATTCTTCGTGTTCAAGATCATTCTCTCTCTTCCTTGCAACTTGTTTGTTTGCCTTAAAGTTCGTCAAATAATTGTCTCTCTCTTATCACTGTCTCTTCTTAAAACTTACTGAATTGCTCATCAATGTTTCGCACTCGCTCTTCAATATTCCGTCTCTCTGCCTCTCCTAGCAACTTTACTCAAGCCTCAAAGGTAGGTTTTCCTTTCATCACACATACTTCCCCGCTCATTTCAGTCCTTTGATATATGCTCCTTCTTTACGTGCCCTTTTCTTTCAATTTCTTTTCCTCTACCTGTGGATGATTTTCCACACTCCCTTCCCCCTACCTAATCACCAACGATATGCCTGTATTGGAGAGGTTTGTTGGTTGGAGTCAGATACGAGAGTTAGAATGGTATATTTATGCGTGTTTGTATGGGAGGGAAGGGAGGTTGCATGGTCCTCCTGCTTCTTCGCTAGTAACTAAGTTCACTCTCTCTCTCTCTCTCTCTCTCTCTCTCTCTCTCTCTCTCTCTCTCTCTCTCTCTCTCTCTCTCTCTCTCTCTCTCTGCTTGCCTCAAGTGCTTTATCGTACCTCTTCTTAAAGCTGTGTGTGGCTCGTGCCTCTGCCACTCACTGTCCATGTCTACCACTCCACTGCCCATGTTCCTGTGACTTGTGTCTTTTCAACTTCTGCTGTGCCCTTGAGCTCCAGTTTCCCCGTCTCTCGAACAACCTGTTTCGTTCAGTTCTTCTCAGTATTTTCTGAGATATCATTTCACTCCCAGTCCTTTCTTCTAGTGTCACCAAGATTATATACTCATAGGACATACTGCTAAGTTCCGGGACTAGTCTTGTTGCAAGCTTCTTCACTTTCTTCAATTTCTAGACATACTTGACCAGATGGGAGGGGCGGATTACCTTAATGGTGCTACATACTCCAATACGAGCCGGATGTATGCTATATAGTGTTGTGAATGACTTCTTGCTTAGATTTCTGCAAGCTAGTATTAGATTTGCTGGACTAGCATTTGTTGCAGCAGCTTTTCGGCTGATGTGCGCCTCAAGCGATATGCTTTATAATATAATCTTTAGTTCTACAAGTATTATTTTTTATTTATTATCACACTGGCCGATTCCCACCAAGGCAGGGTGGCCCGAAAAAGAAAAACTTTCACCATCATTCACTCCATCACTGTCTTGCCAGAAGGGTGCTTTACACTACAGTTTTTAAACTGCAACATTAACACCCCTCCTTCAGAGTGCAGGCACTGTACTTCCCATCTCCAGGACTCAAGTCCGGCCTGCCGGTTTCCCTGAACCCCTTCGTAAATGTTACTTTGCTCACACTCCAACAGCAAGTCAAGTATTAAAAATCATTTGTCTCCATTCACTCCTATCAAACACGCTCACGCATGCCTGCTGGAAGTCCAAGCCCCTCGCACACAAAACCTCCTTTCCCCCTCCCTCCAACCTTTCCTAGGCCGACCCCTACCCCGCCTTCCTTCCACTACAGACTGATACACTCTTGAAGTTATTCTGTTTCGCTCCATTCTCTCCACATGTACGAACCACCTCAACAACCCTTCCTCAGCCCTCTGGACAACAGTTTTGGTAATCCCGCACCTCCTCCTAACTTCCAAACTACGAATTCTCTGCATTATATTCACACCACACATTGCTCTCAGACATGACATCTCCACTGCCTCCAGCCTTCTCCTCGCTGCAACATTCATCACCCATGCTTCAAACCCATATAAGAGCGTTGGTAAAACTATACTCTCATACATTCCCCTCTTTGCCTCCAAGGACAAAGTTCTTTGTCTCCACAGACTCCTAAGTGCACCACTCACCCTTTTCCCCTCATCAATTCTATGATTCACCTCATCGTTCATAGACCCATCCGCTGACACGTCCACTCCCAAATATCTGAACACATTCACCTCCTCCATACTCTCTCCCTCCAATCTGATATCCAATCTTTCATCACCTAATCTTTTTGTTATCCTCATAACCTTACTCTTTCCTGTATTCACTTTCAATTTTCTTCTTTTGCACACCCTACCAAATTCATCCACCAATCTCTGCAACTTCTCTTCAGAATCTCCCAAGAGCACAGTGTCATCAGCAAAGAGCAACTGTGACAACTCCCACTTTATGTGTGATTCTTTATCTTTTAACTCCACGCCTCTTGCCAAGACCCTCGCATTTACTTCTCTTACAACCCCATCTATAAATATATTAAACAACCACGGTGACATCACACATCCCTGTCTAAGGCCTACTTTTACTGGGAAATAATTTCCCTCTTTCCTTCATACTCTAACTTGAGCCTCACTATCCTCGTAAAAGCTCTTCACTGCTTTCAGTAACCTACCTCCTACACCATACACCTGCAACATCTGCCACATTGACCCCCTATCCACCCTGTCATACGCCTTTTCCAAATCCATAAATGCCTCAAAGACCTCTTTAGCCTTATCTAAATACTGTTCACTTATATGTTTCACTGTAAACACCTGGTCCACATACCCCCTACCTTTCCTAAAGCCTCCTTGTTCATCTGCTATCCTATTCTCCGTCTTACTCTTAATTCTTTCAATAATAACTATACCATACACTTTGCCAGGTATACTCAACAGACTTATCCCCCTGTAATTTTTGCACTCTCTTTTATCCCCTTTGCCTTTATACAAAGGAACTATGCATGCTCTCTGCCAATCCCTAGGTACCTTACCCTCTTTCATACATTTATTAAATAATTGCACCAACCACTCCAAAACTATATCCCCACCTGCTTTTAACATTTCTATCTTTATCCCATCAATCCCGGCTGCCTTACCCCCTTTCATTTTACCTACTGCCTCACGAACTTCCCCCACACTCACAACTGGCTCTTCCTCACTCCTACAAGATGTTGTTCCTCCTTGCCCTATACACGAAATCACAGCTTCCCTATCTTCATCAACGTTTAACAATTCCTCAAAATATTCCCTCCATCTTCCCAATACCTCTAACTCTCCATTTAATAACTCTCCTCTCCTATTTTTAACTGACAAATCCATTTGTTCTCTAGGCTTTCTTAACTTGTTAATCTCACTCCAAAACTTTTTCTTATTTTCAACAAAATTTGTTGATAACATCTCACCCACTCTCTCATTTGCTCTCTTTTTACATTGCTTCACCACTCTCTTAACCTCTCTCTTTTTCTCCATATACTCTTCCCTCCTTGCATCACTTCTACTTTGTAAAAACTTCTCATATGCTAACTTTTCTCCCTTACTACTCTCTTCACATCATCATTCCACCAATCGCTCCTCTTCCCTCCCGCACCCACTTTCCTGTAACCACAAACTTCTGCTGAACACTCTAACACTACATTTTTAAACCTACCCCATACCTCTTCGACCCCATTGCCTATGCTCTCATTAGCCCATCTATCCTCCAATAGCTGTTTATATCTTACCCTAACTGCCTCCTCTTTTAGTTTATAAACCTTCACCTCTCTCTTCCCTCATGCTTCTATTCTCCTTGTATCCCATCTACCTTTTACTCTCAGTGTAGCTACAACTAGAAAGTGATCTGATATATCTGTGGCCCCTCTATAAACATGTACATCCTGAAGTCTACTCAACAGTCTTTTATCTACCAATACATAATCCAACAAACTACTGTCATTTCGCCCTACATCATATCTTGTATACTTATTTATACTCTTTTTCTTAAAATATGTATTACCTATAACTAAACCCCTTTCTATACAAAGTTCAATCAAAATGCTCCCATTATCATTTACACCTGGCACCCCAAACTTACCTACCACACCCTCTCTAAAAGTTTCTCCCACTTTAGCATTCAGGTCCCCTACCACAATTACTTTCTCACTTGGTTCAAAGGCTCCTATACATTCACTTAACATATCCCAAAATCTCTCTCTCTCCTCTGCATTCCTCTCTTCTCCAGGTGCATACACGCTTATTATGACCCACTTCTCGCATCCAACCTTTACTTTAATCCACATAATTCTTGAATTTACACATTCGTATTCTCTTTTCTCCTTCCATAACTGATCATTCAACATTACTGCTACCCCTTTCTTTGCTCTAACTCTCTCAGATACTCCAGATTTAATTCCATTTATTTCCCCCCACCGAAACTCCCCTACCCCCTTCAGCTTTGTTTCGCTTAGGGCCAGGACATCCAACTTCTTTTCATTCATAACATCAGCAATCATCTGTTTCTTGTCATCCGCACTACATCCACGCACATTTAAGCATCCCAGTTTCATAAAGTTTTTCTTCTTCTCTTTTTTAGTAAATGTCTACAGGAGAAGGGGTTACTAGCCCATTGCTCCCGGCATTTTTTACAAGTATATGTACATTGTATACAGACCTAGCTGACATCTGTGACATAATGCTATACAGAAAGCCCCTTGTTATGCAGAATATTTCGGGCAAATTAGGTCAGTTTTGTTTCCAGGATGCGATGAACACCAGTCGACTAACACCCAGCTATCTATTTTAATGATAGATGAACAGGGACAGTAGATGTCTTATGGCAATCCGTCCTAATGTTTCCACCCGTACCGGGAATCGAGCCACGGACCTCGGTGTGTGAGCTGAGTGGGCTAGCTTAGTACAGTACTCACCTGAACTCCTTGAGTGAGTTTTGTAGCCTTTACACCCCTCATCCCTCCTTGAGCATGCACTGTGTCCACAGTTTTCTTTGCCCTTCACCAGTCTTCAAAATTTTGCACTTATTGGGGTTAAATTCCAGTAACAAGTATCCTATCCAGGCACATTTCAAGTCATTCCTGGTCGTCACTTGTTCGTATTCTTCTCATCAGTTTCATATCTGCGATCAAAAATACCTCTGACTATCCATTCGATCATGTCGTTCACGTTTACAAGAAATATTAACTGTCATGGAACTGATCCTTATGGAACCCCATTCGTCACAGGCACACTTTTTGACACCTCTTTGACAATTACCCGCCGTTTCCTTCATGTTAGGTCTTCCTTGATACATTGTAGGGCCTACCCTGCTATTTCTGCTAGCTCCTCTAGCTTTCGTCCAGGTCTCTAGAGCAACTGAAACCCTTCTCTCCCATTTCATGATTTCTAAATAAAACTTCTGTAACTTCTCCATATTTTTTAGCAAAATTAATATTTTTTCCCACTCTTGTACTTCAGTCACGCAAACATCAGTTTCCCCTCAGTTTACTCATGCCCTGATTCTTCCTCCTCGGCTCCCCTTCAACTTCTAGTTGGCTATTGGTTTCCCATTTCTGCACTCCTCAGGTTTCCTAGTCGAGTACAATAACGTCCTCAGATTGCAGCTTACTGGTGGTCGACTCTCGAGTCCCTGCCCTTGCCATTGTGTATAGACACCACTGTACATATATGCTGAGAGAGAGAGAGAGAGAGAGAGAGAGAGAGAGAGAGAGAGAGAGAGAGAGAGAGAGAGAGAGATTCAAAAACACTTGCCGATAGACGCTTGGCCTGTTGCATCGTGTAGTTGTTGGCTCCGAGTGCTACTGCTGCATCATCATCAGCAGCAGTACTAGTAGTAGTACTAGTAACAGCACTAGTTGTTACTAGATTACGTCCATGTATCGGTAAAGCCATTCATTGAATGGCGAAACGTCTGCAGAGTAAAGATTCCCAAATGTTGAATATGTGTAATTCAACATCACCCTTTTACCCCCTCTTGAAGGAATACTTGGGTGGAATGTGCATGAGAGTACATCCAGATTTGCAGCCTTTCATGGCTTCTTGTTGAGCAGTTGACGGTATCACTAGAGCTTACAACAGTATTCCTGCCTATCTTATTCATCTTGTATATTTTACCTGTGATCACAGATATTTAGTATCTTACGCCTAGCAGACAAAATGAATCACGTGCTATAGTGTGTGGTTTTAGGACGATTTTCGCAGATTTTTGCATACTAAATTATGTACGATCACTCATGAGTATTCGTTTAGCCAGGATTGATTCCAAGTACTTAATAGATGGGATGGAGTGTATGTGCTTGATAAGAGGGATTAATTGTATGTAATTAACTGGTGGGATAACTGTATAAGCTTGATTGGTGGGATTAATTTTATGTACTAGCTAGGTAGGATGGGTTGTTTGCACTTGATAAGAGCGACGGGCACTTAATGTGTACAATATTTATATGCTGTGAACAGTGAGATTAGTGTTTACACGTATGTAATGCCGTTACATAATGTGAAATATGTGTAGCTCATTGAAACAACCATGAGAACAGAGAATCTTAAACATTAAGTGTATTTTAACAAGAAAAGTGAGCACTTTACGTAACTGTAAATAAAACATTAATAGTAAATATTAGGAAATTCAGATGTTAAATTTTTTGAAAAAAAAAAAAAAAATGGTTAAACATTGGAAAAGCACTATCAGTAAAGTGTGTAAGTGAGAAAGTTATCCGCATTGTTCCTCCTGCAGAAAATGACATTTTGATATATAAAGTGAAATGAGAGAATAGTGTAAACACAGTGGAAGTTAACATAAGTATTAATGCTGAATAATGAGGTGATACAAAGAGCCGGAGGTTAATATCCTTTATTGGTTACCTTAACCCATATATTTCATCATAGTCTTTCTTGTTAATATTCATTCTTTTCTCACATTCTTTAAGTAAATTTTCTTTTCATTTTCCAGTCTATTTATCTATCCTACGTTGCCTTTTCCGCACATCCTCTACCCCTTCCCACGTCCGCCTCTCCCTTCTTCCTCTTCCACTCCACCTAGATCCCCGACCCTTCCACGGCCTTTCCATCTCTCTCTTCTTCCTTCCATCTTTCTTCTTGGCAAGGTTCAGCCTTCTTCCGCCACCATTCCTTCTTTATCAT
>NW_027200402.1:0-21105 GCF_038502225.1 Cherax quadricarinatus | reverse complement strand
CAGTGTTACTGAGTGGTGAAACATTACTTGCACAGTGTTACTGAGTGGTGAAACATTACTTGCACAGTGTTACTGAGTGGTGAAACATTACTTGCACAGTGTTACTGAGTGGTGAAACATTACTTGCACAGTGTTACTGAGTGGTGAAACATTACTTGCACAGTGTTACTGAGTGGTGAAACATTACATGCACAGTGTTACTGAGTGGTGAAACATTACTTGCACAGTGTTACTGAGTGGTGAAACATTACTTGCACAGTGTTACTGAGTGGTGAAACATTACTTGCACAGTGTTACTGAGTGGTGAAACATTACTTGCACAGTGTTACTGAGTGGTGAAACATTACTTGCACAGTGTTACTGAGTGGTGAAACATTATGTACAGTGTTACTGAGTGGTGAAACATTACATGCACAGTGGTGAAACATTACTGACAGTGTTACTGAGTGAAACATTACTTGCACAGTGTTACTGAGTGGTGAAACATTACTTGCACAGTGTTACTGAGTGGTGAAACATTACTTGCACAGTGTTACTGAGTGGTGAAACATTACTTGCACAGTGTTACTGAGTGGTGAAACATTACATGCACAGTGTTACTGAGTGGTGAAACATTACTTGCACAGTGTTACTGAGTGGTGAAACATTACTTGCACAGTGTTACTGAGTGGTGAAACATTACATGCACAGTGTTACTGAGTGGTGAAACATTACTTGCACAGTGTTACTGAGTGGTGAAACATTACATGCACAGTGTTACTGAGTGGTGAAACATTAAATGCACAGTGTTACTGAGTGGTGAAACATTACTTGCACAGTGTTACTGAGTGGTGAAACATTACATGCACAGTGTTACTGAGTGGTGAAACATTACTTGCACAGTGTTACTGAGTGGTGAAACATTACTTGCACAGTGTTACTGAGTGGTGAAACATTACTTGCACAGTGTTACTGAGTGGTGAAACATTACTTGCACAGTGTTACTGAGTGGTGAAACATTACTTGCACAGTGTTACTGAGTGGTGAAACATTACTTGCACAGTGTTACTGAGTGGTGAAACATTACTTGCACAGTGTTACTGAGTGGTGAAACATTACGTACAGTGTTACTGAGTGGTGAAACATTACTTGCACAGTGTTACTGAGTGGTGAAACATTACTTGCACAGTGTTACTGAGTGGTGAAACATTACTTGCACAGTGTTACTGAGTGGTGAAACATTACTTGCACAGTGTTACTGAGTGGTGAAACATTACTTGCACAGTGTTACTGAGTGGTGAAACATTACTTGCACAGTGTTACTGAGTGGTGAAACATTACATGCACAGTGTTACTGAGTGGTGAAACATTACTTGCACAGTGTTACTGAGTGGTGAAACATTACTTGCACAGAGTTACTTAGTGGTGAAACATTACGTACACTGTTACTGAGTGGTGAAACATTACATACACAGTGTTACTGAGTGGTGAAACATTACTTGCACAGTGTTACTGAGTGGTGAAACATTACTTGCACAGTGTTACTGAGTGGTGAAACATTACTTGCACAGTGTTACTGAGTGGTGAAACATTACTTGCACAGTGTTACTGAGTGGTGAAACATTACTTGCACAGTGTTACTGAGTGGGGAAACATTACTTGTTACTGAGTGGTGAAACATTACTGCACAGTGTTACTGAGTGGTGAAACATTACAGTGTTACTGAGTGGTGAAACATTACTTGCACAGTGTTACTGAGTGGTGAAACATTACTTGCACAGTGTTACTGAGTGGTGAAACATTACTTGCACAGTGTTACTGAGTGGTGAAACATTACTTGCACAGTGTTACTGAGTGGTGAAACATTACATGCACAGTGTTACTGAGTGGTGAAACATTACTTGCACAGTGTTACTGAGTGGTGAAACATTACATGCACAGTGTTACTGAGTGGTGAAACATTACTTGCACAGTGTTACTGAGTGGTGAAACATTATGTACAGTGTTACTGAGTGGTGAAACACAGTGTTACTGAGTGGTGAAACATTACATGCACAGTGTTACTGAGTGGTGAAACATTACTTGCACAGTGTTACTGAGTGGTGAAACATTACTTGCACAGTGTTACTGAGTGGTGAAACATTACTTGCACAGTGTTACTGAGTGGTGAAACATTACTTGCACAGTGTTACTGAGTGGTGAAACATTACTTGCACAGTGTTACTGAGTGGTGAAACATTACAGTGTTACTGAGTGGTGAAACATTACTGTTACTGAGTGGTGAAACATTACTTGCACAGTGTGAGTGGTGAAACATTACACAGTGTGTTACTGAGTGGTGAAACATTACTTGCACAGTGTTGAAACATTACTTGCACAGTGTTACTGAGTGGTGAAACATTACTTGCACAGTGTTACTGAGTGGTGAAACACATGCACAGTGTTACTGAGTGGTGAAACATTTCTTGCACAGTGTTACTGAGTGGTGAAACATTCCTTGCACAGTGTTACCGAGTGGTGAAACATTACACTGCACAGTGTTACTGAGTGGTGAAACATTACTTGCACAGTGTTACTGAGTGGTGAAACATTACTGAGTGGTGAAACATTACTTGCCGAGTGTTACTGAGTGGTGAAACATTACAGTGTTACTGAGTGGTGAAACATTACTTGCAGTGTTACTGAGTGGTGAAACATTACTTGCACAGTGTTACTGAGTGTTACTGAGTGGTGAAACATTACTTGCACAGTGTTACTGAGTGGTGAAACATTACTTGCACAGTGTTACTGAGTGGCACAGTGTTACTGAGTGGTGAAACATTACTTGCACAGTGTTACTGAGTGGTGAAACATTACTTGCACAGTGTTACTGAGTGGTGAAACATTACATGCACAGTGTTACTGAGTGGTGAAACATTACTTGCACAGTGTTACTGAAACATTACATGCACAGTGTTACTGAGTTTTGAAACATTACTTGCGCAGTGTTACTGAGTGGTGAAACATTACATGCACAGTGTTACTGAGTGGTGAAACATTACATGCACAGTGTTACTGAGTGGTGAAACATTACTTGCACAGTGTTACTGAGTGGTGAAACATTACCTGTGTTACTGAGTGGTGAAACATTACATGCACATTTTTACTGAGTGGTGCATTACATGCATAGTGTTACTGAGTGGTGAAACATTACTTGCACAGTGTTACTGAGTGGTGAAACATTACATTACTTGCACAGTGTTACTGAGTGGAGAAACATTACTTGCACAGTGTTACTGAGTGGTGAAACATTACATGCACAGTGTTACTGAGTGGTGAAACATTACTTGCACAGTGTTACTGAGTGGTGAAACATTACATGCACAGTGTTACTGAGTGGTGAAACATTACTTGCACAGTGTTACTGAGTGGTGAAACATTACTTGCACAGTGTTACTGAGTGGTGAAACATTACTTGCACAGTGTTACTGAGTGGTGAAACATTACTTGTTACTGACAGGTGAAACATTACTTGCACAGTGTTACTGA
This sequence comes from Cherax quadricarinatus, assembly GCF_038502225.1. NCBI lineage: Eukaryota > Metazoa > Arthropoda > Malacostraca > Decapoda > Parastacidae > Cherax > Cherax quadricarinatus. Next base: position 17,598 of record NW_027200402.1, on the reverse strand, counting down.
GTGGTGAAACATTACTTGCACAGTGTTACTGAGTGGTGAAACATTACTTGCACAGTGTTACTGAGTGGTGAAACATTACTTGCACAGTGTTACTGAGTGGTGAAACATTACTTGCACAGTGTTACTGAGTGGTGAAACATTACATGCACAGTGTTACTGAGTGGTGAAACATTACTTGCACAGTGTTACTGAGTGGTGAAACATTACTTGCACAGTGTTACTGAGTGGTGAAACATTACTTGCACAGTGTTACTGAGTGGTGAAACATTACATGCACAGTGTTACTGAGTGGTGAAACATTACTTGCACAGTGTTACTGAGTGGTGAAACATTACTTGCACAGTGTTACTGAGTGGTGAAACATTACTTGCACAGTGTTACTGAGTGGTGAAACATTACTTGCACAGTGTTACTGAGTGGTGAAACATTACTTGCACAGTGTTACTGAGTGGTGAAACATTACAGTGTTACCTGCACAGTGTTACTGAGTGGTGAAACATTACTTGCACAGTGTTACTGAGTGGTGAAACATTACTTGCACAGTGTTACTGAGTGGTGAAACATTACTTGCACAGTGTTACTGAGTGGTGAAACATTACTTGCACAGTGTTACTGAGTGGTGAAACATTACTTGCACAGTGTTACTGAGTGGTGAAACATTACTTGCACAGTGTTACTGAGTGGTGAAACATTACTTGCACAGTGTTACTGAGTGGTGAAACATTACTTGCACAGTGTTACTGAGTGGTGAAACATTACTTGCACAGTGTTACTGAGTGGTGAAACATTACTTGCACAGTGTTACTGAGTGGTGAAACATTACTTGCACAGTGTTACTGAGTGGTGAAACATTATGTACAGTGTTACTGAGTGGTGAAACATTATGTACAGTGTTACTGAGTGGTGAAACATTACTTGCACAGTGTTACTGAGTGGTGAAACATTACATGCACAGTGTTACTGAGTGGTGAAACATTACTTGCACAGTGTTACTGAGTGGTGAAACATTACTTGCACAGTGTTACTGAGTGGTGAAACATTACATGCACAGTGTTACTGAGTGGTGAAACATTACTTGCACAGTGTTACTGAGTGGTGAAACATTACTTGCACAGTGTTACTGAGTGGTGAAACATTACTTGCACATTACTTGTTACTGAGTTGTGAAACATTACATGCACAGTGTTACTGAGTGGTGAAACATTACTTGCACAGTGTTACTGACAGTGTTACTGAGTGGTGAAACATTACTTGCACAGTGTTACTGAGTGGTGAAACATTACTTGCACAGTGTTACTGAGTGGTGAAACATTACATGCACAGTGTTACTGAGTGGTGAAACATTACTTGCACAGTGTTACTGAGTGGTGAAACATTACGTACAGTGTTACTGAGTGGTGAAACATTACTTGCACAGTGTTACTGAGTGGTGAAACATTACTTGCACAGTGTTACTGAGTGGTGAAACATTACTTGCACAGTGTTACTGAGTGGTGAAACATTACTTGCACAGTGTTACTGAGTGGTGAAACATTACTTGCACAGTGTTACTGAGTGGTGAAACATTACTTGAACAGTGTTACTGAGTGGTGAAACATTACTTGCACAGTGTTACTGAGTGGTGAAACATTACATGCACAGTGTTACTGAGTGGTGAAACATTACTTGCACAGTGTTACTGAGTGGTGAAACATTACTTGCACAGTGTTACTGAGTGGTGAAACATTACTTGCACAGTGTTACTGAGTGGTGAAACATTACTTGCACAGTGTTACTGAGTGGTGAAACATTACTTGAGTGGTGAAACATTACATGCTCTTTGTTAGTGAGTGGTGAAACATTACTTGCACAGTGTTACTGAGTGGTGAAACATTACTTGCACAGTGTTACTGAGTGGTGAAACATTACTTGCACAGTGTTACTGAGTGGTGAAACATTACATGCACAGTGTTACTGAGTGGTGAAACATTACATGCACAGTGTTACTGAGTGGTGAAACATTACTTGCACAGTGTTACTGAGTGGTGAAACATTACTTGCACAGTGTTACTGAGTGGTGAAACATTACTTGCACAGTGTTACTGAGTGGTGAAACATTACTTGCACAGTGTTACTGAGTGGTGAAACATTACTTGCACAGTGTTACTGAGTGGTGAAACATTACATGCACAGTGTTACTGAGTGGTGAAACATTACTTGCACAGTGTTACTGAGTGGTGAAACATTATGTACAGTGTTACTGAGTGGTGAAACATTACATGCACAGTGTTACTGAGTGGTGAAACATTACTTGCACAGTGTTACTGAGTGGTGAAACATTACTTGCACAGTGTTACTGAGTGGTGAAACATTACGTACAGTGTTACTGAGTGGTGAAACATTACATACAGAGTGTTACTGAGTGGTGAAACATTACATGCACAGTGTTAATGAGTGGTGAAACATTATATGCACAATGTTACTGAGAGGTGAAACATTATGTACAGTGTTACTGAGTGGTGAAACATTACTTGCACAGTGTTACTGAGTGGTGAAACATTACTTGCACAGTGTTACTGAGTGCATTACAGCACAGTGTTACTGAGTGGTGAAACATTACTTGCACAGTGTTACTGAGTGGTGAAACATTACTTGCACAGTGTTACTGAGTGGTGAAACATGTTACTGAGTGGTGAAACATTACATGCACAGTGTTACTGAGTGGTGAAACATTACTTGCACAGTGTTACTGAGTGGTGAAACATTACTTGCACAGTGTTACTGAGTTGTGAAACATTACTTGCACAGTGTTACAAACATTACTTGCACAGTGTTACTGAGTGGTGAAACATTACTTGCACAGTGTTACTGAGTGGTGAAACATTACTTGCACAGTGTTACTGAGTGGTGAAACATTACTTGCACAGTGTTACTGAGTGGTGAAACATTACTTGCACAGTGTTACTGAGTGGTGAAACATTACTTGCACAGTGTTACTGAGTGGTGAAACATTACTTGCACAGTGTTACTGAGTGGTGAAACATTACATACAGTGTTACTGAGTGGTGAAACATTAGATGCACAGTGTTACTGAGTGGTGAAACATTACTTGCACAGTGCACAGTGTTACTGAGTGTGTTACTGAGTGGTGAAACATTACTTGCACAGTGTTACTGAGTGGTGAAACATTACTTGCACAGTGTTACTGAGTGGTGAAACATTACTTGCACAGTGTTACTGAGTGGTGAAACATTACTTGCACAGTGTTACTGAGTGGTGAAACATTACTTGCACAGTGTTACTGAGTGGTGAAACATTACATGCACAGTGTTACTGAGTGGTGAAACATTACTTGCACAGTGTTACTGAGTGGTGAAACATTACTTGCACAGTGTTACTGAGTGGTGAAACATTACATGTACATGCACAGTGTTACTGAGTGGTGAAACAGTGTTACTGAGTGGTGAAACATTACTTGCTGAGTGGTGAAACATTACATGTGTTACTGAGTGGTGAAACATTACATGCACAGTGTTACTGAGTGGTGAAACATTACTTGCACAGTGTTACTGAGTGGTGAAACATTACTTGCACAGTGTTACTGAGTGATGAAACATTACACAGTGTTACTGCACAGTGTTACTGAGTGGTGAAACATTACTTGCACAGTGTTACTGAGTGGTGAAAAATTACTTGAGTGTTACTGAGTGAAACATTACTTGCACAGTGTTACTGAGTGGTGAAACATTACTTGCACAGTGTTACTGAGTGGTGAAACATTACTTGCACAGTGTTACTGAGTGGTGAAACATTACTTGCACAGTGTTACTGAGTGGTGAAACATTATATGCACAGTGTTACTGAGTGGTGAAACATTACTTACACAGTGTTACTGAGTGGTGAAACATTACTTGCACAGTGTTACTGAGTGGTGAAACATTACTTGCACAGTGTTACTGAGTGGTGAAACATTACTTGCACAGTGTTACTGAGTGTGGAAACATTACCTGCACAGTGTAACTGAGTGGTGAAACATTACTTGCACAGTGTTACTGAGTGGTGAAACATTACTTGCACAGTGTTACTGAGTGGTGAAACATTACACAGTGTGCACAGTGTTATTGAGTGGTGAAACATTACTTGCACAGTGTTACTGAGTGGTGAAACATTACTTGCACAGTGTTACTGAGTGGTGAAACATTACTTGCACAGTGTTACTGAGTGGTGAAACATTACTTGCACAGTGTTACTGAGTGGTGAAACATTACTTGCACAGTGTTACTTACTTGAGTGTTACTGTGGTGAAACATTACTTGCACAGTGTTACTGAGTGGTGAAACATTACATGCACAGTGTTACTGAGTGGTGAAACATTACTTGCACAGTGTTACTGAGTGGTGAAACATTACTTGCACAGTGTTACTGAGTGGTGAAACATTACTTGCACAGTGTTACTGAGTGGTGAAACATTACATGCACAGTGTTACTGAGTGGTGAAACATTACTTGCACAGTGTTACTGAGTGGTGAAACATTACTTGTGTTACTGAGTGGTGAAACATGAACAGTGTTACTGAGTGGTGAAACATTACATGCACAGTGTTACTGAGTGGTGAAACATTACTTGCACAGTGTTACTGAGTGGTGAAACATTACTTGCACAGTGTTACTGAGTGGTGAAACATTACTTGCACAGTGTTACTGAGTGGTGAAACATTACATGCACAGTGTTACTGAGTGGTGAAACATTACTTACACAGTGTTACTGAGTGGTGAAACATTACTTGCACAGTGTTACTGAGTGGTGAAACATTACTTGCACAGTGTTACTGAGTGGTGAAACATTACTTGCACAGTGTTACTGAGTGGTGAAACATTACTTGCACAGTGTTACTGAGTGGTGAAACATTACTTGCACAGTGTTACTGAGTGGTGAAACATTACTTGCACAGTGTTACTGAGTGGTGAAACATTACTTGCACAGTGTTACTGAGTGGTGAAACATTACTTGCACAGTGTTACTGAGTGGTGAAACATTACTTGCACAGTGTTACTGAGTGGTGAAACATTACTTGCACAGTGTTACTGAGTGGTGAAACATTACTTGCACAGTGTTACTGAGTGGTGAAACATTACTTGCACAGTGTTACTGAGTGGTGAAACATTACTTGCACAGTGTTACTGAGTGGTGAAACATTACTTGCACAGTGTTACTGAGTGGTGAAACATTACTTGCACAGTGTTACTGAGTGGTGAAACATTACTTGCACAGTGTTACTGAGTGGTGAAACATTACTTGCACAGTGTTACTGAGTGGTGAAACATTACTTGCACAGTGTTACTGAGTGGTGAAACATTACATGCACAGTGTTACTGAGTGGTGAAACATTACTTGAACAGTGTTACTGAGTGGTGAAACATTACATACAGAGTTACTGAGTGGTGAAACATTACATGGACAGTGTTACTGAGTGGTGAAACATTACTTGCACAGTGTTACTGAGTGGTTAAACATTTCTTGCACAGTGGTGAAACATTATATGCAGTTACTGAGTGGTGAAACATTACTTGCACAGTGTTACTGAGTGGTGAAACATTACTTGCACAGTGTTACTGAGTGGTGAAACATTACTTGCACAGTGTTACTGAGTGGTGAAACATTACTTGCACAGTGTTACTGAATGGTGAAACATTACTTGTTACTGAGTGGTGAAACATTACTTGCACAGTGTTACTGAGTGGTGAAACATTACATGCACAGTGTTACTGAGTGGTGAAACATTACTTGCACAGTGTTACTGAGTGGTGAAACATTACTTGCACAGTGTTACTGAGTGGTGAAACATTACTTGCACAGTGTTACTGAGTGGTGAAACATTACTTGCATGCACAGTGTTACTGAGTGGTGAAACATTACTTGCACAGTGTTACTGAGTGGTGAAACATTACTTGCACAGTGTTACTGAGTGGTGAAACATTACTTGCACAGTGTTACTGAGTGGTGAAACATTACTTGCACAGTGTTACTGAGTGGTGAAACATTACTTGCACAGTGTTACTGAGTGGTGAAACATTACTTCAGCACAGTGTTACTGAGTGGTGAAACATTACTTGCACAGTGTTACTGAGTGGTGAAACATTACTTGCACAGTGTTACTGAGTGGTGAAACATTACTTGCACAGTGTTACTGAGTGGTGAAACATTACTTGCACAGTGTTACTGAGTGGTGAAACATTACATTACTTGCACAGTGTTACTGAGTGGTGAAACATTACATGCACAGTGTGAGTGGTGAAACATTACTGCACAGTGTTACTGAGTGGTGAAACATTACTTGCACAGTGTTACTGAGTGGTGAAACATTACTTGCACAGTGTTACTGAGTGGTGAAACATTACTTGCACAGTGTTACTGAGTGGTGAAACATTACTTGCACAGTGTTACTGAGTGGTGAAACATTAATTGCACAGTGTTACTGAGTGGTGAAACATTACAGTGTTACTGAGTGGTGAAACATTACATACACAGTGTTACTGAGTGGTGAAACATTACGTACAGTGTTACTGAGTGGTGAAACATTACTTGCACAGTGTTACTGAGTGGTGAAACATTATGTACAGTGTTACTGAGTGGTGAAACATTACTTGCACAGTGTTACTGAGTGGTGAAACATTACTTGCACAGTGTTACTGAGTGGTGAAACATTACATGCACAGTGTTACTGAGTGTTACTGAGTGGTGAAACATTACTTGCACAGTGTTACTGAGTGGTGAAACATTACTTGCACAGTGTTACTGAGTGGTGAAACATTATGTACAGTGTTACTGAGTGGTGAAACATTACATGCACAGTGTTACTGAGTGGTGAAACATTACTTGCACAGTGTTACTGAGTGGTGAAACATTACTTGCACAGTGTTACTGAGTGGTGAAACATTACTTGCACAGTGTTACTGAGTGTTGAAACATTACTTGCACAGTGTTACTGAGTGGTGAAACATTACCGACAGAGTTACTGAGTGGTGAAACATTACTTGCACAGTGTTACTGAGTGGTGAAACATTACTTGCACAGTGTTACTGAGCACAGTGTTACTGAGTGGTGAAACATTACTTGCATAGTGTTACTGAGTGGTGAAACATTACTTGCACAGTGTTACTGAGTATTGAAACATTACTTGCACAGTGTTACTGGGTGGTGAAACATTACTTGCACAGTGTTACTGAGTGGTGAAACATTACTTGCACAGTGTTACTGAGTGGTGAAACATTACTTGCACAGTGTTACTGAGTGGTGAAACATTACTTGCACAGTGTTACTGAGTGGTGAAACATTACTTGCACAGTGTTACTGAGTGGTGAAACATTATGTACAGTGTTACACAGTGTTACTGAGTGGTGAAACATTACTGAGTGCATTACACAGTGTTACTGAGTGGTGAAACATTACTTGCACAGTGTTAGTGAGTGGTGAACTAGTTAGTAGCCTACCAGTTGTAATCCTAAACCCAGTAACAGGCTGGATGCTAGAAGGGCAGTCCTTTCTAGTATTCACTGGAGATCTCTAAGCTTTTAGAATCGCGTTTTTTGTAACAAATGGGGGCCTGTCCGGGATGCTCTTGATCCAAGGTGTTGGAGAAATTGTCCAGTTTGACATACTAGTAACTCTATGATCAAACACTTTGAGTACTTTCCTAATCTGAAGACTTTGAGTTTAGTCTTGTACAACATACCAGGTGGATGTATGTACCTGACTGAGTCTCTTGATCCAAGGAGATGGAAATACTGTTTATGAGTTCTAGCTCTAAGACAACCAACACTAAAATTCCTATTAGGATTATAGTTTCCCATAATCACTCTCTCGTAGTACAATTATTTTCGTGATGTATGCCAAAGTGAAACAGTTAATTGATACTCTGACTTTGTCTGAGTTAAGTACATTAAAACTTCAGACGTGTTGGCAAGTAGCCAAATATCTCGGTGTGACGTATAACAGGAATTACACCGCAGAAACTGTCAGAGCATTAATTAAAGATATATTGTTTCCTGCTCATACAGAGATGTCTGATTATGATTCAGATTCAGAAAGCCTAGTGTCACAATTAGGAAGTATGGCTCTATTTGAAGAAAGAGCAACTAGAGCAGAAGTGAGCCTAGTGTCTGAGCCTAGTGTAGCTCAGTTCTCGCTCGCTCCTTCCTTCACTGACACTATAGTACAGAGTATAGCTGGTAGTATGACACAGCCTAATACTAGTACAGTGTATACTACACCTGTATTTACTTATCCTAGACCAGATCTAGACACTCTAGAGACGGCTGGACCAAGTGTCCGACCTAAGGACCGTCCAGACCATGTTAATTTCCCTACTCCTCCATTACCCACTGGTCCTATCTCTCAGGAACAGTTTGAGAGGTTTGAACGCCTCATTATGTTGCAGACTGCACAAATAGAGGCACAGAGGAGATTGAACGAAGAAGATTTCCAAAGAGAAAATGTTCGTCTGTTAAGACAACAGACTGATAGATCACAGGACACATTTAATGTGCAGAAAGCTGCATCCATGGTTCCTAAGTTTTTTGAAAGTGACTTAGACACATATTTTGATGTGTTTGAGAACCAGGCACGTGCTATGAACTGGCCACGTAAGCACTGGGCAACATTGCTGCATACTGCTTTGACGGGAAAAGCTCAAACTTGTACGGCTGCTTTGCCATTTGCCAAGTACATTAGTTATGACGCTGTCAAACAAACTATTCTAGAGACATATAACTTGTTACCTGTAAGTTATCAAAGAGCATTTCGTACGTTACAACGACGACAAGATCAAACTTGTGTAGAGTTTGCTCGTGAGAAAAAAGTTGCATTTGAGAGATGGTGTAGAGCTGCTAAGTGTACCAACTTCGACAGCCTTGTTCAGTTGTTACTACACGAAGAGTTTAACAACTGTATGTCTGCTGACATACAAGAATATCTGATCGATCATACTACCTCAGATATTCTGGAAACTGCAGCATTAGCAGACAATTACGAGATTTCTCACAAACTTGTACGTACTAAAACACAAAGAAACAAGGTAACTAAAAATTGTCCTAGAAGTTGGCAACCTAAATCAGCTGCTCATTGCCGGCCTGATGTACCTGCTACTGTAACTTCTCGTACCTTTACCAGGAAAACTCACAATCCTGAATCTGTCTCTGTGGCTAGACAGAAATCTGGTATCGAGAAGAAGAAAGTTAAATGTACCTATTGTAACAGAAAAGGACATACTAGAGAGTATTGCTATAAGTTAGAAAGAGATACGAGAAACAGTCGTGCGGCTGGCGCCCCCACTCAAGTCGTATCCTCTTCCGAGCAACAAAGGCACCAAAATCCTAGCAATTCCTCTGATCCTACTGTTTTAGATAATGTTACTCAGGATAGATGACTAGCGTCAGAAAGTGTATCTGACGAAAAGATTCGTTCAGCGATGAGTCCTTACTTTTCGAGAGATAAAGTAGGATTTGACGAATCACATCTAACTGAGATAATTTCTTTCAGAGACACTGGCAGTTATCTCACGTTATTAAGAGAAGATGTACTGCCCATAACTGACGATACCTATTGCAAGATAGATGTATTGTTAGAAGCCTATGGAGGGGCTGTTATAAAAGTGCCTCTGCACAAAGTTTATATTGAAACAAGCTATTATACTGGTTATATTTCAGTGGGTATATCCAGTGGTGTATTTCCCATCAGGTCAGTGGACTTGTTGATAGGGAACGATATCCTTCATGCTGGTATATGTAAAGAACCACTTGTGATTGATAATAACACTGATGATAATTATGCCATTGAAGCTTGTAGAGAGAAACCTATTTTATTTCCTCTCAGCGCAATTACTAGAGCTATGTCAAAGATTCAACAACCATCCTTGTCTCCTGTTGAGTTAGTGGATGACAATGATTTGGGGTTGAATATGTTGTTTAGTGACGCTCTGCGCCCAGGATCATTAACACTGACTCCCCCCGGTCATCAACCTAGTCAGGACACAACTGACGTTAAATTTCTAACTCATGATGATTTAATCAAGGATCAGTTTGTTGATCAGTCACTGGAAAGACTGAGAGATATAGCAGTTACTGAGAGTGAAGCAAAGGATCTCGATAATTGTTACTATTATAGTAACGGTGTACTGATGGAGAAAAATACATGTAAGTTGTCAGCTGATAGTGTTTCCACCACAGTCAAGCATCTAGTTGTGTTACCAGTTACATTTCGTGAACAAGCCATTGATTTTGCTCACAATAGTCCCATAGGAGGACATTTGGGTGTCAAGAAGACACTCGGTAAACTGGCAAAACATTTTACTTGGCCAAAGATGAAGGAAACAGTAGCTGATCATGTGCGACGTTGCCACGTGTGTCAAGTGACAGGCAAGCCAGCGCACACACCTCCACCTGCGCCTCTCATTCCTATCACCGTGCATGGTGAACCATTCTCACGTCTTATTATTGATTGTGTTGGTCCTTTGCCTAGAACCAAACTAGGAAACCAATACTTATTTACTATTATGGACGCTGCAACACGCTATCCCGAAGCTATTCCTATGAGAAAAATTAATGCTCGTGCTATTGTGAGAGCGCTGATGAAATTTTTCTCCCAGGTTGGATTGCCACGAGAGATACAATCAGATCAGGGATCTAATTTCACTTCTAAGATCTTTCGAGAAGCATTATCCCACCTAGGAATAAAGTCTGTACTTTCAACCAGTTATCATCCACAGTCACAAGGTGCTCTAGAGAGATTTCATCAGACACTGAAGTCCATGATGAGAGCTTATTGTGAACATTTTTCTAGAGACTGGGATGAGGGTATACCTTTTCTTCTGTTCGCTATGAGAGAAAGTGAGCAAGAAAGTCTCGGATTTAGTCCGTTTGAATTAATATTCGGACACCAAGTGCGTGGTCCTCTCGCAGTGTTAAAAGACGTGTGGACAGGAAAATCAAATCCATCATTGAGTACTTCACCTTCATTAATGCAGCAACATTTGACAGCCGCTAGAGAGCTAGCTTCGAAAAACCTAGTTTCAGCCCAAGCTAGAATGAAGCAACATTATGACAAGCGTGCTGTCTCTCGTTCTTTTAAAGCAGGAGATAAGGTGATGGCTCGGAAATTAGTACCAGGTCATGCTCTACAAGCCAGGTATGATGGTCCCCTGGAAGTAGTGAAAAAGCTTAGCGACGTAAATTATTTGGTACGTACGCCTGGGAAAAAGAAATCTAATCATGTGTACCATGTTAACCAGCTTAAGGCATACTACGCTAGTCCTCTACCTACTACTTCTATTCTTCCTAGGACAGAGGAAGAAAACGTCAGTCTACCTGACATCTCTAGAGGTATAGAGGTTCGTTTAGAAAATTCAGTGACTCTACAATCACTAGACGATTTTCTTAGTAACCTTGGGATTGATAAAGCTGGTGATATTAAAAACATGATTTTGCATTTCCCTGAATTGTTCGGTGATGTTCCTAAACGTTGTACTCTGGGTGTACATGACGTTGATGTACAGGGAGCATCACCCATTAAGCAATCACCATATAGGATGAGTCCAACAAAGCATAAAGCATTGAGAGAAGAGGTTGATTTTCTGTTATCTCACGGACTTATTGAGCGCAGTAAAAGTCCATGGGCATCTCCCTGTATTTTAGTGCCTAAACCTGACGGTAGTTTCAGGATGTGCACTGATTACAGGAAAGTGAACTCTGTCACCTTGCCTGATGGTTATCCTCTACCTCGCATTGACGACCTTATTGACCGTGTGTCAGGAGCCCAGTTTGTCAGCCGTTTAGATCTCTTACGAGGCTATTATCAAGTCCCGCTTACTGAACGTGCTCAAGAAATATCTGCTTTTACTGTTCAAGATGGATTGTTTAACTACCTCGTCACCCCCTTCGGCCTATGTAACGCGGCTTCTTCATTCCAACGTATAATGAACGAGTTGACCCACAACTTAGAAGGAGTAGAAGCCTACCTTGACGACTTAGTGGTGTACAGTGACGAGTGGGAACAGCACTTGACGCGTCTCAGAGCATTGTTTGAGAGACTGGCGCACTACAACTTCACTGTTAACTTAGCTAAATGTAGTTTTGGTCAAGCCAAGATTACCTATCTAGGCTTTTGTATCGGCCAAGGTGAGGTTGCTCCTATTGAGGCTAAGGTTCGTGCAATTTCTGAATTTCCAGTGCCACAGGATAGGAAAGGAGTACAGAGATTCCTGGGTATGGCAGGATATTATCGCAGGTTCTGTCCAAACTTTTCTCAGATTGCAGCTCCTCTCACTGAGCTTACTAGTAGCAAAGTTCAGTTCACCTGGACTAGAGATTGTTCAGACTCGTTCAAAAGGTTGAAGCGCTTGCTATCCTCTGCTCCTGTGTTGAAGAGTCCTAATTTCAATCTTCCCTTCTTTTTACATATAGATGCGAGTGGTTATGCAGTGGGTGCTGTGCTGCTCCAACAGTCAACATCCACTGATATTCTCCATCCTATATGTTACTATTCATCTAAGCTTAAACGACACCAGAAAAATTATGCCACTATTGAGAAAGAGGCTCTAGCTCTTGTGGTGTCCTTGGAACATTTTGACGTGTATTTGGGCACTTCCCCATTTAAAATTAACGTTTTTTCAGACCACAATCCACTCACTTGTATAAACACTATGAAAAGTAAAAATGCTAGGATCATGAGGTGGGCCCTCAGAATCCAACCTTATTCTATTAGTATAAAACACATAAGTGGTCATTGTAATGTAATTGCTGACGCTCTGTCTCGTCCTTAATAATTATCAGTTACATTAAATTAACGTAATTTTATGCCCAAATACCTTTTGTTACTTGCTATGTCAAATTCAGTAAAGTAACTTAATCCCTCCAGCCCATATTAACTATATATACTCATGTCATGTCTAATTATTATATTTATATATTCACAGTAATGTTGTGTGAGGAGGAGACAAGCTGAGTGTTGAGTGAGTAGTGTGGTGCGGGTGATGTACTGCGTGACGCAACACTGTCCTGCCGCAGACCCCCCCCCCCTCACTACACACCTTAAGCTGTTTCATACTCAGATGTTCATACTGCCTCGCATTCCACAACCACTACTTAAGAGTGGAATGCAGTCTCCTCTACTATGATCGAGCCTCAACGTGCCCTCCTTGTCAGCGCTATCCTGTCTCTACACTGATGTACATAACCACGAGTATGAAGAGATACGATACTGTGTACTGCCCTAGTACTAGGGGCATATCCTAGTGACGGACGCTGTGAAATTGTAGAGGTGCTTGGCACAAGAGAGACTCTGATTAATATTTATATTATAATAATATTGATATGAGTAATCAGAAATAATGTGAAAGACATTCATGCAACTCCTAGTGCGACCCTCTGTCGTGTTGGGGGGGGGGGGGGGTGTTGCAACCCCTGAATGGGTTACAATGATTATTATGTATATATGTAATGTATATTACCTTTTCATTTAATTTTATATTGCTTATATTTGCGATAATAGCTAAATCGTAAATGTATGACTTTATATTATTATTTGACTGTTATATTGTTATTTAGCTTATGTTGTTAGGATGTATATAAAATGTGCTCAGTTAGTCTTGATTGTCAAACTACTGTAATTATCGCTTGTCGCTCGTTATACTGCCGGCTTCTGAGCTGCAGTTGTCCACGTAGCTATCACGTGATCGAGGGGGGGGTGTCCTCACCTCTCGTGAAGTATTCAGTCTGCTGGAGACTCGCTTGCTGGTTGGACAGATTGTCTGTCTCATTATTCTTGTTAGTTCTGTAGAACTTTGTTCACAGAACATTGTATAGACTTAGTGATTTTCGACGGTGTACTGAGGTTGTGTGTCACTTAGACACTCTGAACATCTCAGGTCCTTAGCTATAGCTTCTGACCTAATTTTGTACTGGTTCCTGTGTATTGTCACAGTCACAGTTTTTCCTATGCTGAACATAGATTCAGTATTATGGGAGTTTTGTAACTTTTGTGGAGGATCTGCAGATGGTCCCTACTTAGTGTCGTTATATTATCTCCTTGTTCCTGATTCTGTGTCGCAGTCGCTTGATATTGCATTGCTATTGGGCTTAGCATTCTTTGTTGTTCAAGCAGACTGTTCGGGTTGCCAGTCGGTCAAGAAGTTAGTTTATTTGAGGACTTTGTCAGTCACTTGTTTAAGTCTTATTCGAGTCTTGAGACATAGCTAACTACTTAAGAGCACTTACACGCATACACACACTTACTTGTACATATTTGTAATATCTTATTAAATGTTAATGTACCTGACGGTACTTAAGAATTATAAATGTGATATGTGCTTTCAGCACAATAATATTGAACTCGAGAGATTGATTTTATTTTGATTGCTGTGAATTTAATTTAATTTGATAATATACCTCTAGACAACTTACTACTTAATAAATTTATTAAATTTTAATTTCTCTAGTTAGTAGCCTACCAGTTGTAATCCTAAAGCACTATTGAACCATACTGAATTTTAATGGATAATTGGACAAGGATACTGACTACTTGTTACGAAAACCCAGTAACAGGCTGGATGCTAGAAGGGCAGTCCTTTCTAGTATTCACTGGAGATCTCTAAGCTTTTAGAATCGCGTTTTTTGAAACATTACTTGCACAGTGTTACTAAGTGGTGAAACATTATATGCACAGTGTTACTGAGTGGTGAAACATTACATGCACAGTGTTACTGAGTGGTGAAACATTAAATGCACAGTGTTACTGAGTGTTGAAACATTACTTGCACAGTGTTACTGAGTGGTGAAACATTATGTACAGTGTTACTGAGTGGTGAAACATTAGATGCACAGTGTTACTGAGTGGTGAAACATTACTTGCACAGTGTTACTGAGTGGTGAAACATTACTTGCACAGTGTTACTGAGTGGTGAAACATTACTTGCACAGTGTTACTGAGTGGTGAAACATTACTTGCACAGTGTTACTGAGTGGTGAAACATTACTTGCACAGTGTTACTGAGTGGTGAAACATTACATGCACAGTGTTACTGAGTGGTGAAACATTACTTGAACAGTGTTACTGACTGGTGAAACATTACACGCACAGTGTTACTGAGTGGTGAAACATTACTTGAACAGTGTTACTGAGTGGTGAAACATTACATGCACAGTGTTACTGAGTGGTGAAACATTACTTGCACAGTGTTACTGAGTGGTGAAACATTACTTGCACAGTGTTACTGAGTGGGGAAACATTACTTGCACAGTGTTACTGAGTGGTGAAACATTACTTGCACAGTGTTACTGAGTGGTGAAACATTACTTGCACAGTGTTACTGAGTGGTGAAACATTACGTACAGTGTTACTGAGTGGTGAAACATTACATGCACAGTGTTACTGAGTGGTGAAGCATTACTTGCACAGTGTTACTGAGTGGTGAAACATTACTTGCACAGTGTTACTGAGTGGTGAAACATTACTTGCACAGTGTTACTGAGTGGTGAAACATTACTTGCACAGTGTTACTAAGTGGTGAAACATTATATGCACAGTGCTACTGAGTGGTGAAACATTACATGCACAGTGTTACTGAGTGGTGAAACATTACTTGCACAGTGTTACTGAGTGTTGAAACATTACTTGCACAGTGTTACTGAGTGGTGAAACATTATGTACAGTGTTACTGAGTGGTGAAACATTAGATGCACAGTGTTACTGAGTGGTGAAACATTACTTGCACAGTGTTACTGAGTGGTGAAACATTACTTGCACAGTGTTACTGAGTGGTGAAACATTACTTGCACAGTGTTACTGAGTGGTTAAACATTACTTGCACAGTGTTACTGAGTGGTGAAACATTACTTGCACAGTGTTACTGAGTGGTGAAACATTACATGCACAGTGTTACTGAGTGGTGAAACATTACATGCACAGTGTTACTGAGTGGTGAAACATTACTTGCACAGTGTTACTAAGTGGTGAAACATTACTTGCACAATGTTACTGAGTGGTGAAACATTACTTGCACAGTGTTACTGAGTGGTGAAACATTACATGCACAGTGTTACTGAGTGGTGAAACATTACGTACAGTGTTACTGAGTGGTGAAACATTACATGCACAGTGTTACTAAGTGGTGAAACATTATATGCACAGTGTTACTGAGTGGTGAAACATTTCTTGCACAGTGTTACTGAGTGGTGAAACATTACTTGCACAGTGTTACTAAGTGGTGAAACATTATATGCACAGTGTTACTGAGTGGTGAAACATTACTTGCACAGTGTTACTGAGTGGTGAAACATTACTTGCACAGTGTTACTGAGTGGTGAAACATTACTTGCACAGTGTTACTGAGTGGTGAAACATTACTTGCACAGTGTTACTGAGTGGTGAAACATTACTTGCACAGTGTTACTGAGTGGTGAAACATTACTTGCACAGTGTTACTGAGTGGTGAAACATTACGTACAGTGTTACTGAGTGGTGAAACATTACATGCACAGTGTTATTGAGTGGTGAAACATTACTTGCACAGTGTTACTGAGTGGTGAAACATTACATGCACAGTGTTACTGAGTGGTGAAACATTACTTGAACAGTGTTACTGACTGGTGAAACATTACACGCACAGTGTTACTGAGTGGTGAAACATTACTTGAACAGTGTTACTGAGTGGTGAAACATTACGTACAGTGTTACTGAGTGGTGAAACATTACATGCACAGTGTTACTGAGTGGTGAAACATTATATGCACAGTGTTACTGAGTGGTGAAACATTACTTGCACAGTGTTACTGAGTGGTGAAACATTACTTGCACAGTGTTACTAAGTGGTGAAACATTATATGCACAGTGTTACTGAGTGGTGAAACATTACTTGCACAGTGTTACTGAGTGGTGAAACATTACTTGCACAGTGTTACTGAGTGGTGAAACATTACTTGCACAGTGTTACTGAGTGGTGAAACATTACTTGCACAGTGTTACTGAGTGGTGAAACATTACTTGCACAGTGTTACTGAGTGGTGAAACATTACTTGCACAGTGTTACTGAGTGGTGAAACATTACGTGCACAGTGTTACTGAGTGGTGAAACATTACATGCACAGTGTTACTGAGTGGTGAAACATTACTTGCACAGTGTTACTGAGTGGTGAAACATTACATGCACAGTGTTACTGAGTGGTGAAACATTACATGCACAGTGTTACTGAGTGGTGAAACATTACTTGCACAGTGTTACTGAGTGGTGAAACATTACTTGCACAGTGTTACTGAGTGGTGAAACATTACATGCACAGTGTTACTGAGTGGTGAAACATTACATGCACAGTGTTACTGAGTGGTGAAACATTACTTGCACAGTGTTACTGAGTGGTGAAACATTACATGCACAGTGTTACTGAGTGGTGAAACATTACTTGCACAGTGTTACTGAGTGGTGAAACATTACTTGCACAGTGTTACTGAGTGGTGAAACATTACTTGCACAGTGTTACTAAGTGGTGAAACATTACTTGCACAGTGTTACTGAGTGGTGAAACATTACTTGCACAGTGTTACTGAGTGGTGAAACATTACATGCACAGTGTT
>NW_027200401.1:0-21118 GCF_038502225.1 Cherax quadricarinatus | reverse complement strand
ACTGTGGTAATAGTCATGGTAATAGTGCTACAGATAGTGATTGTAGCAGGAGTGTTGTGTAGGTGATGATTGTAATGATAGTGATGATTATGACTGTAGCAGAGTAACTTTCTGACAGAAATGATGCAGTTGACAGTATAATGTGACCTTTATTGACAACGTTTCGCCCACACAGTGGGCTTTTTCAAATCACAAACAGATCTACCTGGGGTGGAAGGTATGCCAGTATTTATAGTCAGGTTCAGAACGCTGTGGTCAGGTGGAGAATGCTGCACCTGATGATCTACCGAGTGGGGTTATAGTCTAAAATCTTGGGTAGCTTGGAAGGGAGTTTGGATAAGTTTGTGAGCAGACCTTCTACAGTGTTCCTCCATTCCTATGCTCTTATGTGGGATAGCGATGAAGAAGTTTCTTGGCAAGTGGTTCAGCTATGTTATAGAAGCCATTGTTCTGGTTGAAGTTGTTGGATATAGAGATAAGCGATGATTCCAGGATTCTTCGGTATTGAGTGTTGTCTTCTGTGGCGATAAGTCTTGAGTTTCTGTAGTTTATTAAATGGTTGTGTGAATTACGGTGTTGTACACAGGCATTCCTTGTATCGTCAGACCTGCTTGCGTATTGGTGTTCTGAAATACGTGTTTGGAGGTCCCTTGATGTTTCGCCCACGTATAATTTGCTGCAGTCATTACAAGGGATTATGTATACCCCTGCAGAGGATGGAAGCTTGTCCTGTCTATTACTGGTAATGTCCTTGATGGTCGTGGTTGTGGAGGTAGATACTTGGAATGAGGTATTGGAAAAGATGTTGGAAACGTGTTTGGCAATGGAGTTGGTGGGGAGGACTATGTATCTCTTCTCGGCAGTGTCTTCTCTGGGTGTGTTGAAGATGTTTAATGCCCGTCGTCTGCAGTCTCTGATGAAGTGACGAGGATAGTGGAGTTTAGAAAATACTTGTTCAATTATAGTGCATTCTTCCTCAAGAAACTCATTGCTGCAGATTCTGAGTGCGCGCAGGAAGAAGCCTATAATTACACCACGTTTAGTTTTGGTGTCGTGGTGAGAGTAGAAGTGGAGAAGATCGTTTTGGTTGGTGGGTTTTCGATAGACTTTAAAACGAAGTTCATGGTCAGCTTTGCAGAGCAGAACATCAAGGAAAGGAAGAGTGTTGTCGACTTCTTCTTCAAGTGTGAACTGGATTGAAGGCTCGACCTGGTTGAGCTTGTCTTGGAGAGCTTGAACGTTGAAGCGTTTAGGAGTTATGAGGAGAATGTCGTCAACATAACGGAGCCAGGTGACAGACGAAGGAATAATGGTGGAGAAACGTTCGGCTTCTAGATGTTCCATGTATAGGTTCGCCAGGACCGCACTGAGTGGCGAACCCATGGGTAGTCCAAAAGTCTGCTGAAAGAGGTGATTTTCCAGATTTAAAGCCAACACATACTCTATAACCCCACTCGGTAGATCATCAGATGCAGCATTCTCCACCTGACCACAGCATTCTGAACCTGACTATAAATACTCGCGTACCTTCCACCCCAGGTAGATCTGTTTGTGACTTGAAAAAGCCCACTGTGTGGGCGAAACGTTGTCAATAAAGGATCACATTATACTGCATATGTGTTTATATTTCCATTGTGTCGGTATTTTATACCATTTATTTCCACGCTGAGAAGGAGCTCCTTCTCAGCACGTATGCCGTATTCTATTCAAGCAGTATAATGTGATCATTTATTGACAACGTCTCGCCCACACAGTGGACTTTGTCAAGTCACAAACAGATCTACCTGGGTAGGTGAGTATATAGATGGAGTCAGGTGGAGAATGGTGGGCAGGTTGGATCCTAGACTCCATCACCCTACTCGGAACATTGTCACAGGCAGGTTCACATCCAACCTGCCCACCATTCCCCACCTAACTCCATCCTATACTCACCTACCTTCCACCCAGGTAGATCTGTTTGTGACTTGATAAAACCCACTGTGTGGGCGAAACGTTGTCAATAAAGAATCACATTATGCTGCTTATGTGTTTATATTTCCATTGTGTCGGTATTTTATACCATTTATTTCCGTGTGTGTACTCTCCTGTATGTACTCACCTATTTGTGGTTGCAGGGGTCGATTCATAGCTCCTGGCCCCTCCTCTTCACTGATTGCTACTAGGTCCTCTCTCTCTCTCTCTCTCTCTCTCTCTCTGCTCCATGAGCTTTATCATACCTTGTGTGAAAACTATGTATGGCTCCTGCCTCCACTACATCACTTTCCAGACTATTCCACTTCCTGACAACTCTGTGACTGAAGAAATACTTCCTAACAGTCTTTTGACTTACCTGAGTCTTCAACTTCCAACTGTGACCCCTTGTTTCTGTGTCCCATCGCTGGAACATCCTGTCTCTGTCTATTTTGTAAATTTTGTATGTCGTTATCATGTCACTCATAACCCTCCTGTCCTCCAGTGTCGTCAGACCGATTTCCCTTAACCTTTCTTCGCAGGACATTGCCCTTAGCTCTGGGACTAGTCTTGTTACAAACCTTTGCACTTTCTCTAATTTCCTGACGTGCTTGAGCAGGTATGGGTTCCAGACTGGTGCTGCATACTCCAGTATGGGCCTGACGTACACAGTATACAGAGTCTTGAACGATTCCTTACTGAGATACCGGAATGCTATTCTTAGGTTTCCCAGGGGCCCATATGATGTAAGCATCAGATGTGCTCGGTATTATACTCACCCCAAGATCTTTTCCTTGAGTGAGGTCTACAGTCTTTGGCCACCTAGACTATACTCTGCGGTCTTCATGACTGCACTTGGTAAAGGAGCCAGTAGCTGGACCAGGCTTGCAGCCTGTCCAGGTCTCTTTGAAGTCCTGCCTGATCCTCATCCGAGTTAATTCTTCTCATTAACTTCACATCATCTGCAAACAAGGACACTTCTGAGTCTATCCCTTCCGTTCTGTCGTTCACATATACCAAAAACAGCACAGGTCCTAGGACTGACCCCTGTGGAATCCCGCTCGTCACAAGCGCCCACTCTGACACCTCATCACGTACCATGACTCGTTGTTGCCTCCCTGTCAGGTATTCTCTGATCCATTGTAGTGTCCTTCCTGTTATGTGTGCCTGATCCTCTAACTTTTGCAATAATATCTTCTAAGGAGCTGTTTTCGAGGCCTTCTTGCAGTCCAAGAAAATGTAATCTACCCACCCCTTTCTCTCGTGTATTACTTCCGTCACCTTGTCATAAAACTCCAGTAGATTTGTGACACAGGCTTTTCCTACCCTGAATCAGAGCTGGTTGTTCATAATCTTGTTCCATTCCAGGTGCTCCACCACTCTCCTCCTGATAATCTTCTCCACGACTTTGCATACTATACACGTCAGTGACACGTGTCTGTAGTTTAGTGCCTCGTATCTGTTTTCTTTCTTAAAAACTGGGACTACATTTGCCGTCTTACATACCTCAGGTAGTTGCCCAGTTTCAATAGATGTGTTGAAGATTGTTGTAAGTGGCACGCACAACATATCTGCTCCCTCTCTAAGGACCCATGTGTGTGTGTGTGTGTGTGTGTGTGTAACCACTTAAGTCAGTCACTTTAAGAAACTACTAAACGAGTCCAAATTAAATTAAAAACTTCAGAAAAATAAGTCACTCGTCGTAGATTTTAAAAATATTTTTTTTAGTGTTGATTTTGGTATATGTGAATGACATGACGGAAGGATTGACTCAGAATTGTGTCTGTTTGTAGGCAAAGTGAATCTAATGAGGAGAATTCAATCGGATGAGGGATCTGAACAGGCTGCACGAAGGATCGAACAACTGGCTCTTGATGACCAGGGAAGGGCAAAGACGGCAGATAGAGTACAGGCTAAGGGAAAGGATGTTGGGGTGAGTATAATACCGAGGATATCTCCTGAGGAGCACATCATCCAAATAACTGCTGCAGTATAGTGCGCCCGGCCATATGCTGCAGCAGTAAGGAATCGTTCAGTACTCTGTACACCGTGTACGTCAGGTCCATCTTGGAGTACACAGCACCAGTTTGGAACCCACACCTGGTCAAACACGTCATGCAATTAGAGAGAGTGCAAAGGTTTGCAACAAGACTAGTCATGGAGGTATGGAGCATGTCCTACGAGGAGAGGTTAAGGGAAATCGACCTGACGACGGGAGGACAGGAGGAATAGGGGGGACATGATAACGACATATAAAATACTGAGAGGAATTGACAAGGTGGATAGGAACAGGATGTACCAGAGATGGGACACAGCAACAAGGGGACACAATTGGAAACTGAAGACTCAGATGAGCCAATGAGATGTTATGAATTATTTCTTCAGCCATAGAGTTGTCAGGAAGTGGAATAATCTGGAGAGCGATGTAGTGGAGGCAGGATCAATACACAACTTTAAGAAGAGGCATGATAAAGCTTATGTAGCAGAGAGAGTAGCGACCATTGAAGAGGCGGGGCCAGGAGCTATGACTCGACCGCAGAAATCACAAGTAGATGAATATATATTTCCCAGTTCTGGCTGTGAATACCCTGCAAAAATTTACCAAGAACATTATTCTCATCTAATGGAACTGGTGGCTTAAATTTAGGGACCAAACTCGTCGACTTCCTCCTTAGGAACACACAAAGTTGATCTTCCCAAGAACCACGTAAAGTTCCACTCACTGAAAACACATAAAACTTTCCCAGGACATTAACTTTCCTTCCCAGGACATTAACTTTCTCTCCCAGAGACTTGTAACAACTTCTTTCCTGATATAAAAGTAATGAAATGTCTCCACCGCAGCCACATGCAAAACTTCTCCATCCAAGGGACGCTTCAAAAAGAATTTAGACAAATATATGATAGACTGATAATCTTGAAATTTCACTCTCTTGAGAGACATAGATTGAGATATCATTGAAGTGTATAAGTGGATGATGGGCATTACAATCCGGGTACTCAAAAGCCTGTTACCCTGGGTGTAAAGGGAGCAAAATAAACAGTATGTACACTATATACACTATATGCAGTAATAGGTATTAGTGCATGCCACGGTAATCAAGGCAAAATTGAAGCCAATAGAATGCAGAGCACCGTGCTTCAACCAGCTCTTGAATGGAAATGACAAGGGTGAGAATGTGAGTGGTAACCACGTCACCTTCACAATTGCCAGATCCACCTTCTCATTGGCTGAATCTAGATACTGATCTGACGGTGGGGCCCCGTAAGTCCGACCCTTAGTATCTGGTTCGCTGGTTGGTGAGGCAGCCTATGCGAGTGTGCTAACATGATCTGAATAACGATTACATACTCTTTGCATGCAACAGGCATAAACAAACGTGATAATAAAGGACTGAGGATGCCGAACCAAGTAATAATCAGAAGTAAACGTTTTAAAATTAGATAAATTTAGATTTAGAAAGGACGTAGGTAAGTACCGGTTTCCAGAGTTGTCGATACGTGGAACAAATTTTTCCGAGTAGAGTAATGGAGACTAAGACTGAGTAGCTTTAAAAAGAGATTACACAGTTTTCTTTTAAATTAACACATCGGCCGTCTCCCACCAAGGCAGGGTGGCCCGAAAAAGAAAAACTTTCACCATCATTCACTCCATCACTGTCTTGCCAGAGGTGCGCTTTACACTACAGTTATAAAACTGCAACATTAACACCCGTTGAAGAATTGAGACACTTAT
This sequence comes from Cherax quadricarinatus, assembly GCF_038502225.1. Taxonomy (NCBI): domain Eukaryota; kingdom Metazoa; phylum Arthropoda; class Malacostraca; order Decapoda; family Parastacidae; genus Cherax; species Cherax quadricarinatus. The sequence goes on along the minus strand of NW_027200401.1, from coordinate 15,432 downwards.
GCAACACATGGGAATCTTTATTGAAGAAACGTTTCGCCACACAGTGGCTTCATCAGTCAATCTATATACGTAATACAAAGTAGAAATGGGTAAGGAGAGTAGAAGTTTGAGGTAATCAGTCCCTCAACCTGGAATCGATGTGTTCAGTCCATCACTCTTGTAGGAAGTGCAGCATAGGGCCAGAGAGGTGGCTTATACACTGCGGTGAGATGAGTTGAAGCAGGAGGAGGCGGGATCACAGTGGGACCTGCCACTAATGTAAGTAGCAGGAGGAGGCGGGATCACAGTGGGACCTGCCACTAATGTAAGTAGCAGGAGGAGGCGGGATCACAGTGGGACCTGCCACTAGTGTAAGTAGCAGGAGGAGGCGGGATCACAGTGGGACCTGCCACTAGTGTAAGTAGCAGGAGGAGGCGGGATCACAGTGGGACCTGCCACTAGTGTAAGTAGCAGGAGGAGGCGGGATCACAGTGGGACCTGCCACTAATGTAAGTAGCAGGAGGAGGCGGGATCACAGTGGGACCTGCCACTAGTGTAAGTAGCAGGAGGAGGCGGGATCACAGTGGGACCTGCCACTAGTGTAAGTAGCAGGAGGAGGCGGGATCACAGTGGGACCTGCCACTAGTGTAAGTAGCAGGAGGAGGCGGGATCACAGTGGGACCTGCCACTAGTGTAAGTAGCAGGAGGAGGCGGGATCACAGTGGGACCTGCCACTAGTGTAAGTAGGTCGTCGTCCAAAGGTTGGGCAAGCGTTGAAGTCTTTGTACCAAGATCCCATGATGTTGCACTGTCTGACAGATGAGATGAATGGTTTAGAAAACCGGCACTTCCTACAGGACTGAACACATCGATTCCAGGTTGAGGGACTGATTACCTCAAACTTCTACTCTCCTTATCCATTTCTACTTTGTGTTGGACTGATGAAGCCACTGTGTGGCGAAACGTTTCTTCAATAAAGATTCCCATGTGTTGCATAAGTGTCTCAATTCTTCAACAACTGTTAGAGCTCCTGTATACTGCAAATTTAAATCTCCAGTCGACGCAGTTCTGGAATTAAGATGATAGCTAATTATCTCTTTCTAACTCTACTGTGATAATTGGGAAGGGTTAAATTATTTAGAGAGATAGAGAGAGAGTATGAGAGAGAGAGAGAAAAGCTTCTTAACAAGCGAGAAAGTGGGCATCCTAACCTTTATCTCACCTCTGGGTGTGCAACAATACCCAGCTTAAAAACCCAGGCACCAGTGCCACTAAACCCAGGCACCAGTGCCACTAAACCCAGGCACCAGTGCCACTAAACCTAGGCACCAGTGCCACTAAACCCAGGCACCAGTGCCACTAAACCCAGGCACCAGTGCCACTAAACCCAGGCACCAGTGCCACTAAACCCAGGCACCAGTGCCACTAAACCCAGGCACCAGTGCCACTAAACCCAGGCACCAGTGCCACTAAACCCAGGCACCAGTGCCACTAAACCCAGGCACCAGTGCCACTAAACCCAGGCACCAGTGCCACTAAACCCAGGCACCAGTGCCACTAAACCCAGGCACCAGTGCCACTAAACCCAGGCACCAGTGCCACTAAACCCAGGCACCAGTGCCACTAAACCCAGGCACCAGTGCCACTAAACCCAGGCACCAGTGCCACTAAACCCAGGCACCAGTGCCACTAAACCCAGGCACCAGTGCCACTAAACCCAGGCACCAGTGCCACTAAACCCAGGCACCAGTGCCACTAAACCCAGGCACCAGTGCCACTAAACCCAGGCACCAGTGCCACTAAACCCAGGCACCAGTGCCACTAAACCTAGGCACCAGTGCCACTAAACCCAGGCACCAGTGCCACTAAACCCAGGCACCAGTGCCACTAAACCCAGGCACCAGTGCCACTAAACCCAGGCACCAGTGCCACTAAACCTAGGCACCAGTGCCACTAAACCCAGGCACCAGTGCCACTAAACCTAGGCACCAGTGCCACTAAACCCAGGCACCAGTGCCACTAAACCCAGGCACCAGTGCCACTAAACCCAGGCACCAGTGCCACTAAACCTAGGCACCAGTGCCACTAAACCCAGGCACCAGTGCCACTAAACCCAGGCACCAGTGCCACTAAACCTAGGCACCAGTGCCACTAAACCTAGGCACCAGTGCCACTAAACCCAGGCACCAGTGCCACTAAACCCAGGCACCAGTGCCACTAAACCCAGGCACCAGTGCCACTAAACCTAGGCACCAGTGCCACTAAACTGATGGTCAACACAGCCAGTGGGACATCATTTACACCGGGAAATGACATGGTGATTTACAGTATTACACTACCAAACGAGCCTGGCCAAAGGCTGGGCTCTGGGAGTGCACAAACTCACGGAACGCATCAAAGCTATATCAAGGGGACACATAACCTCTTCCATTTCCTAAGACCAAAGATCATTAATGTTGCTGTTCAAGAATCATTTCCATGGTAACATCTCACTGACAGATTTGGAATGGCTCCTGTGTTTACGGTGGTGGTGCGCACAGCGTTATTCTCCACGTCAGAAACCTCTCTTGCCTGCCAACACCAGCACAGTTGTTGAATTAGACACCTGTGTAACATCTGGGTATTTTAATCCTGTAGACATTTTGCTAACCAGTGGCTTCATCAGTACATTATAGAAGACTCAAGAGATGATATTGCATGCCATTCTTGTACTAGAGAGATAGAAGATGAGGTAATCAGTCCCTCAACGTGCAAATTTCGTAATAAACACTGTCGTTATAAAATAATAACGGCAACTCCCCGTTTTTAACAATGTCTCTCAAATAACCTTATGATACACTGTGTGTGCCCATGGAACCTAGTACACGACAAACCTAACATCAGAGATAAAACACTGAACCTAACCTAATGTAAGGGGACACGTCCTCAGTCTCCTACAGACACTGCACTGTGATCATTCTGGTGAGACCTGGTCAAGGTCTGGGCCGCGGGGGGCGTTGATCCCCGGAATACCCTCCAGGTATACTCCAGGTACCTTCCAGGTATACTCCAGGTCCCCTCAAGGTATACACCAGGTACCCTCCAGGTATACACCAGGTACCCTCCAGGTATACACCAGGTACCCTCCAGGTATACACCAGGTACCCTCCAGGTATACACCAGGTACCCTCCAGGTATACTCCAGGTCCCCTCCAGGTATACTCCAGGTACCCTCCAGTTACACTCCAGGTACACTCCAGGTACCCTCCAGGTATACTCCAGGTACCCTCCAGGTATACTCCAGGTACCCTCCAGGTATACTCCAGGTACCCTCCAGGTACACTCCAGGTACACTCCAGGTATACTCCAGGTACCCTCCAGGTATACTCCAGGTACCCTCCAGGTATACTCCAGGTACCCTCCAGGTATACTCCAGGTACCCTCCAGGTATACTCCAGGTACCCTCCAGGTATACTCCAGGTATACTCCAGGTACCCTCCAGGTATACTCCAGGTACCCTCCAGGTATACTCCAGGTACCCTCCAGGTATACTCCAGGTACCCTCCAGGTATACTCCAGGTACCCTCCAGGTATACTCCAGGTACCCTCCAGGTATACTCCAGGTACCCTCCAGGTACCCTCCAGGTATACTCCAGGTATAATCCAGGTACTCTCCAGGTATACTCCAGGTACTCTCCAGGTATACTCCAGGTACCCTCCAGGTATACTCCAGGTACCCTCCAGGTATACTCCAGGTACCCTCCAGGTATACTCCAGGTACCCTCCAGGTATACTCCAGGTACTCTCCAGGTATACTCCAGGTACAGCCACACTTACCTACTTTATCTAACATGTCCACAAATTAGCCTGACCTGCAAGGACAGGTTAGTATGGCTGGTCAGGGAACAGGACAAGTATTTCCTGACGCGGGTCTTAGTTATATGATGATCCCCAGCTGGAGTTTTGGTCATCTGACCGAGGCCTTCCACTGGCTTACCAGCCCACCCATTTAAAATTTACATTTAAGATTATAAACATTAAGGAAGGATCCTGGACTTAAGGAAGGATCCTGGATTTAAGGAAGGATCCTGGACTTAAGTCCACAATCCTTCCTTAATATTCACCTGCAAGATATTAGCGCTCCTTAAGTAAACTATAACCTACTGTATAGCAAAAATACAACTGTATAGCTAAATACAACTGTATAGGGAATTCTTCACTAACCTAACCCTTGGACACGACCTACTTCCACACTGGACAAATGTGACACCACCTATGACTGCTGTACCTCTCCTGCCAGCAGTATATAAGCTGCTTCTCCGCTCATATGCTGTATTCTATTCAATATTGATGGACTGACCACATCGACCCAAGGTTGAGGGACTGATTACCTCAACCTCCTCCTGTTCTTCACCATCCTCCTTTGTATGGACTGATGAAGTCACTGCGTGGGGAAACGTTTCCTCAATAAAGATACCCAAGAGTTGGACATGTGTCTAATTTATCAATCTGTATGGAAATCTAAGCAAATCAGGGAACGGGTGGGGGTTTGAACCCATGGCAAGTGAGCCCTAAATTTCAGGCCAGTGCGTTAACCACTGGACCAGCTGCCTCTAATAAGATTCATCCAATTAGGTATATTTCCATACGCCATAGGTAGGTTAGCATGGGCCACCACTGTGACTACAAACACAGGTCTAACAGTCGAATCCCACACCAGCGTGGTTGTGGCGTACTCTAACTCAACTACCTTCAAAAACCACTATCACGACTCAAAAAAATAAGTGTGGTCAGTCCCCTCCAAGCTGAGGGACTGACTACCTGACTTTCTCCAAGGTCGATAGACTGATTACGTCATGTTTACCATGCCAGTAGTACAGGTTCTGAACCTGTGTGCTAATTATCTTCGACATACTGGATACACCATAGATACGTGGCTCCTCCTGCATGATAGAATGATGATAGAGGGACTGACTGGTGTCAGTCTAACTCAGTCTTCAGTCAGAAAAGTTCAATAGAAGTTCTTTTCGTATTATCGATCTCAGAGTGTTAACTGGTGAGCAAAGATTGTAATCTACTCCCTCTCTGAGAGCAGACGACCACCTGGCACCCATTGTTGTGAGGACCTTCACGAACCTGAGGATAGGTACCAGTGTCACCTGGCACCCATTGTTGTGAGGACCTTCACGAACCTGAGGATAGGTACCAGTGCCACCTGGCAGCCATTGTTGTGAGGACCTTCACGAACCTGAGGATAGGTACCAGTGCCACCTGGCACCCATTGTTGTGAGGACCTTCACGAACCTGAGGATAGGTACCAGTGCCACCTGGCAGCCATTGTTGTGAGGACCTTCACGAACCTCAGGATAGGTACCAGTGCCACCTGGCAGCCATTGTTGTGAGAACCTTCACGAACCTGAGGATAGGTACCAGTGCCACCTGGCAGCCATTGTTGTGAGGACCTTCACGAACCTCAGGATAGGTACCAGTGTCACCTGGCAGCCATTGTTGTGAGGACCTTCACGAACCTGAGGATAGGTACCAGTGCCACCTGGCACCCATTGTTGTGAGGACCTTCACGAACCTGAGGATAGGTACCAGTGCCACCTGGCAGCCATTGTTGTGAGGACCTTCACGAACCTGAGGATAGGTACCAGTGCCACCTGGCACCCATTGTTGTGAGGACCTTCACGAACCTGAGGATAGGTACCAGTGCCACCTGGCACCCATTGTTGTGAGGACCTTCACGAACCTGAGGATAGGTACCAGTGCCACCTGGCACCTATTGTTGTGAGGACCTTCACGAACCTCAGGATAGGTACCAGTGCCACCTGGCAGCCATTGTTGTGAGGACCTTCACGAACCTCAGGATAGGTACCAGTGCCACCTGGCAGCCATTGTTGTGAGAACCTTCACGAACCTGAGGATAGGTACCAGTGCCACCTGGCAGCCATTGTTGTGAGGACCTTCACGAACCTCAGGATAGGTACCAGTGCCACCTGGCAGCCATTGTTGTGAGGACCTTCACGAACCAGAGGATAGGTACCAGTGCCACCTGGCAGCCACTGTTGTGAGGACCATCACGAACCTCAGGATAGGTACCAGTGCCACCTGGCACCCATTGTTGTGAGGACCATCACGAACCTGAGGATAGGTACCAGTGTCACCTGGCAGCCATTGTTGTGAGGACCTTCACGAACCTCAGGATAGGTACCAGTGCCACCTGGCAGCCATTGTTGTGAGGACCTTCACGAACCAGAGGATAGGTACCAGTGCCACCTGGCAGCCATTGTGAGAACCTTCACGAACCTCAGGATAGGTACCAGTGTCACCTGGCAGCCATTGTTGTGAGGACCTTCACGAACCTGAGGATAGGTACCAGTGCCACCTGGCAGCCATTGTTGTGAGGACCTTCACGAACCTGAGGATAGGTACCAGTGCCACCTGGCAGCCATTGTTGTGAGGACCTTCACGAACCTGAGGATAGGTACCAGTGCCACCTGGCAGCCATTGTGAGAACCTTCACGAGCCTCAGCAATAGTGCCAGTGCCACTTTTAATATATTCAACATTACAATAAAACTTAGAAAAGCAAAAATCATACATAAGCAGAATAATTAAGTTTATTTAGGCACAGGTACACATAGGCCTAATTATCATACATAGTGTAAATTACGCTGGACCCCCCCACCCCCCACCCCCCCACCCACTACAACCCCTAAAACAAGTGACTACACTTACAGTGGAGGTCTATGAATATGTAAATTTTTGACGAGGCGACAGTAATAGTTCAAGTTAAACAGTAGAGAGAGACGGAGAGAGAGACGGAGAGAGAGGGAGACGGAGAGAGAGAGAGACGGAGAGAGAGAGAGAGAGAGACGGAGAGAGAGAGAGAGAGAGAGAGAGTGAGAGAGAGATAGTGAGAGAGAGAGACAAACAGAGAGAGAGACCCCCACCCACCACCCAAGATACCACCACCCACCCTCTCTCTCCTGTGAACTTCATTGCAAACCTACAAGCCTCCTCTGGGATGACTTCACACCGCAAAATAGCAAGAATATCTACGCTATCTGGCTATTGTCCCAGTAGTTACTGCAGTGTTTGTGGGTATACCACAAGGGACAAAATTCTTCTTAGATGTAAGGAGCCTACTTGTTCCAACTACTGCCACACAGATTGCATTCCAGAAGAAGAATTTTGTTGCAGCCAGGTTGAAAATTTCAGAAAATTGAAGGATATCCATAATCCTGTGGTATATGTGGATACAAGCCTGGAGCTACAGGAGGAAGGTTCAGAAGTCCTACCTCAGGGACTCCTGTCCAAAGATCAAGACTGCCCTCTTGGGCTGTGTTGTAAAGTTGCAGCTAAGATAATCCATCACAGGGAAGCACTTCATGAGCTCCTCAAATCATTAGATAACCTACAAGCTATTGTAGAAGGCCAGTGCAAGCCTGCATCAAGTGACGTAAGCTGCTCAGCTGATGGTGACACTATTGACAAAGACTGGAAGTCCCACACTGAGCTTAACTCAGGGGTAAACAACTGGTGGAATTCTGTCATCGCTAAGGTCCCACAGACTGACAGAGTTCAAAACACTACCTTTGGGAATTCTAACACAATTCCTCTGACCACCACAGAGGGAACAAATCCTCTTCCCAGCAACGAAGGAAGCCTTGGATCTGTTAATTCTCCTACACCTGACATCTCTGCTTCAGCCACTGCCAGTCCACTTGACAGTGCACATACCATCTCTGATCCTACACCTGTCAGCACACCTGCCGACACTATTCCAGAATCTGGTAGCAGTGCTTCATCAGCAAGTTCTGAGCCAGGAGTTTCTCCACCAGAGATTGGTGCAGTTAATGATCAGGGAACTATCACTGCACCTGATCACCTACTGCGCCAAAGTACGAACAGCAGGGACACATCTGTCAGAACTGGTAGAGGACGGGGCAGAGGACGTGGAAGAGGACGTGGAGGAGGAAGACATCTACAGCCGTCTCACCCTCCACTAACACAGTTCCAGCGGCAGAATCTGAGGACAAATCTGCAAAACACAGGAGGTGCAACAAATCCTAGTCCACCCTCCCAGGCACCTAGGCTGTGCTCTCGCTGTCACCGGAAGGGGCACACTGCCAACAACTGCCTGCGAGATACCAGGTGTAATTACTGCTACAAGAAAGGACATCAGGAGGACCAGTGTCGGAAGAAAAAGGAACTTGACAGACAGGGCCACCTGTTTAGAGACCTGTTCTCAGAACAAACCAGCAGGATCTCTGAATTGGTGAACACTCTCACACGTCACCCACTCAGCTACTCCTATCCCAGCCCAGCAGGTGGTATTGTGCCTTATACAAGACCACAGACCTACATCCCTGCAGCTGCCTCAGTACCCTACCTCTCTCAAGGGCAGGCACCTTACATTCCCTACACACCCACCACCTCAAGCTGACCACTTCATCATGAGGAGCCAGTCTATCAGCATCCTGTCGGCCAACATTAGAGGTTTCATTACTAATGTTGGAGAGCTCACACATAGTTTTGTGAACACTCGACGTCCCGACATGATAGCTGTTGTTGAAACATTTTTGGATGACAGGACTCCAGAAAATTTTGCAAGAATTGCTGGCTACACCTCATGGATGAGAAGAGACAGGCAAGGGCAAGGAGGAGGTGTTGCTGTGTGCTTCTCTAAAAGTGTTCATGCCCAGCACATTGATGTTGCCACCCCTACACATCTTGAAATGATGTTCTTCAAGCTCTGCATAAACACTAGTACCTCTGTACTAGCATGTGCAATGTACAGACCTCAGTGGCAACATGCAGACCCCATCAACTTCCTAATGGAAAATATTGACTCCCTTCTGCTACAACACAACTGTCAACATATCATAATTGTTGGTGACCTCAACCAGCACCTTATACAGAGGGACTTTGATGACCTTCTTGCAGTGTTTGACATGAGAAACTTTGTTGATTTCCCTACTCACATCTCTGGCTCCTCCCTTGACCCAGTAGTGAGTGATCTGGCAGAAGGCATAGTCACTTGTCAACCCCTCGGCTACGTTGGATCGTCTGACCACAAGGCTGTTTTTACGACACTTAAGATCCCAACAGAACGAGGTGAGGAGTCCACACGCACAACCTGGCTATGGGAAAGAGGTAATTGGCCAGCCCTTTGCTCTGAGCTCGCCACCACCGATTGGAATGCTCTTCTCCAAGGGGATGTTGACAACCAAGTGAAAGCCTTCACTGGACACATCCTTAATCTACAACAAGAACACATTCCTCACCGGCAATATGTGACGAAGCCTACAGATCAGCCTTGGTTTGGCTTTCGTTGTAGAGAGGCTGCTACTGCTAAGTACAAAGCATGGCGAAGGTATAAGAGACATCCTACCACCTATAACAGGAACTTGCACATGCAAGCCTGTAGGCATATGGGTGACGTTCAAAAGTGGGCCATTGCTAAATGGGAGGTGGACACTAAAAGAAAGCTAGCATCAGGTAGGGTAGGCTCCAAAACCTGGTGGTCCCTGGTCAAGGACAGACAAGGTTATCTGCCTGATGAACTCATTCCACCTCTAAATCGACAGGATGGGACCACCTCTACTAGTAGTCAAGAGAAGGCGGACCTCTTTGCTGAACACTTTGCTACCAAAATGCAAGTTCCTGATCCAGCAAGGGACCCTCCTTGGCTAGCTGCAAGAACTGTGTCAAAACTGTCAGTGGTGACAATAAGGCAGGAGGAGGTGCATTTCCTTCTTAAATCGCTTGACCAAGAAAAGGCTGTGGGCCCAGACAAGTTGAGCCCAAGATTGTTGAGAAGATGTGCAGACCAGCTAGCAGCACCTCTAACTCGCATCTTTCAGCACTGCCTAGTACAGTGTAAATGGCCCTCTCTATGGAAAGAGGCAAATGTAGTCCCTGTTCACAAAAAGAAGAGCAGAGCAGAAATCAGCAACTACAGACCAGTGTCACTCCTGTCAATCACTGGTAAGATCCTTGAGACAATAATCTCAAGACAAATGACAGAGTTTTTTGACTACCACTCACTACTTTGTGATCGTCAATATGGCTTCAGGAAAGGTTACTCTGCTGCTGATCTGTTGTTAAACCTCTCCACTAAGTGGCACCAGTCACTGGATGAATCCAAAGTCAGCTGTGTGGTAGCACTGGACATTGCTGGCGCTTTCGACCGGGTGTGGCACCAGGGCCTCTTAGCAAAACTTCAAGCACTGGGAATTGCAGGCTCTACGCTATGTCTCCTCAGTGATTACCTTCATGGTAGATCTCTAAGTGTAGTTCTCAATGGAACGGAATCAGCAAGACATCCTATTGGGGCAAGTGTTCCACAAGGAAGCGTGCTGGGTCCATTGTTATGGAATGTCTACTTCAACGACCTTCTTCATCTCATCCCAGAATCACATGCATATGCAGACGACTGTACACTGACATTCACTTATCCAAGAGAAGAAATGCCAGCTGCTCTAAGCTACATCAATCACCAGCTGAGAGCTATATCAGCTTGGGGAAATAGATGGCAAGTAACATTTGCACCTGAGAAAACGCAAATGATGATCGTCTCTAGGCACCATGATGGTAATGCTGGTGCAGTAGTAAGGATGAATGGGAGGGTGTTGGCACCTGGAGAAGAAGTTGATATCCTTGGGGTGAAATTTGACTCCAAACTAACCATGAAGAACCATGTTGTAAATCTTGCAAACAAGGCAGCCAGGAAGCTTACAGCACTTCGCCGTATCTCGCATCTGCTTGACAGTAGGGGTTGCAAGATTCTGTACGAGGCACAAGTACGCTCACACCTTGAGTATGCTCCACTTTCTTGGTTTGCCTGCCCCCCCCCCCTCTCATCTGCGACTGCTTGACAGAGTAGAGAACAGAGCAAGACGTCTCATCTCTCGCCTGGACCCATCCTGGATAGATCTGTCATTTCAGCAGAGCCTTCAACATAGGAGGGATGTGGGTGGCCTTACTGTTATGTACAAGGCCAATATTGTCAAAGTACCACACTTGGATCCACTTCGAGGACAGCGTGAAACAAGCTTTTATGCCACAAGACGGGCAGAAAGCAGCAACTTCACTCTGGCTGTACCCTTCTCCAGAACATCACTCCATCTGAGATCATATATACCCAGGATGACTCGAGTATGGAACACATTCGTACAGCATAATGATGTCAACGAGATAAAGTCAGTTGATCAAATGAAAATGCTGGCCCACAGATGGCTCCAACTTCATCCTGTTCCCTACTTGTATGTCTCATAACAATAAAAATGCTTTCAAATGAGCTGATGTAGGTAACAGCTCTTAGCTTGCCAATAAAGTTAGGAATCCTTAACCTGTAAATAGCTTGTCAATAAAGCTAGGGATCCTTAACCTTGTCAAACCCTGTGTAAAAAAAAAAAAGAGAGAGAGAGAGAGAAAGAGAGAGAGAGAGAGAGAGAGAGAGAGAGAGAGGGGGATAATACTACCCACACCAACATAGTCTTAATATACTCACAACATGTGGGGGATAATACTACACACCAACATAGTCTTAATACTCACCCACATCATGTGGGGATAATACTACCCACACCAACATAGTCTTAATACTACTACAACATGTGGGGATAATACTACCCACACCAACATAGCCTTAATACTACCTACATCATGTGGGGATAATACTACCCACACCAACATAGTCTTAATACTACCCACAACATGTGGGGATAATACTACCCACACCAACATAGTCTTAATACTACCCACATCATGTGGGGATAATACTACCCACACCAACATAGTCTTAATACTACCCACAACATGTGGGGATAATACTACCCACACCAACATATAGTCTTAATATTACTCACAGCATGTGGGGATAATACTACCCACACCAACATAGTCTTAATACTACCCACAACATGTGGGGATAATACTACCCACAACATGTGGGGATAATACTACCCACACCAACATAGTCTTAATACTACCTACAACATGTGGGGATAATACTACCCACACCAACATAGTCGTAATACTACCCACAACATGTGGGGATAATACTACCCACACCAACATATAGTCTTAATACTACCCACAACATGTGGGGATAATACTACCAACAACATGTGGGGATAATACTACCCACACCAACATAGTCTTAATACTACCTACAACATGTGGGGATAATACTACCCACACCAACATAGTCGTAATACTACCCACAACATGTGGGGATAATACACCACACCAACATAGTCTTAATACTACCCTACAACATGTGGGGATAATACACCCACACCAACATAGTCGTAATACTACCCACAACATGTGGGGATAATACTACCCACACCAACATAGTCTTAATACTACCCACAACATGTGGGGATAATAATACCCACACCAACATATAGTCTTAATACTACCCACAACATGTGGGGATAATACTACCCACACCAACATAGTCTTAATACTACACACAACATTTGGGGATAATACTACCCACACCAACATAGTCTTAATACTACCCACAACATGTGGGGATAATACTACCCACACCAACATATAGTCTTAATACTACCCACAACATGTGGGGATAATACTACCCACACCAACATAGTCTTAATACTACCCACAACATGTGGGGATAATACTACCCACACCAACATAGTCTTAATACTACCCACAACATGTGGGGATAATACTACCCACACCAACATATAGTCTTAATACTACCCACAACATGTGGGGATAATACTACCCACACCAACATAGTCTTAATACTACCCACAACATATGGGGTGGGGATAATACTACCCTTACACCAACACATATAGTCTTAACTACTACTACCACAACATGTGGGGATAATACTACACCCACCAACCAACATATAGTCTCTATACAATACCCACAACATGTGGGGATAATACTACCCACACCAACATATAGTCTTAATACTACCCACATCATGTGGGGATAATACTACCCACACCAACATATAGTCTTAATACTACCCACATCATGTGGGGATAATACTACCCACAACATGTGGGGATAATACTACCCACACCAACATATAGTCTTAATACTACCCACATCAGTGGGATAATACTACCCACAACCAACATATTCCAATCATACCATCTGTGGGGATAATACAACACCAACATATAGTTCAATATACCTACATCATGGGGGTGGGGATAACACTACCCACCCACCAACATAGTCTTAATACTACACAACATGTGGGGATAATACTACCCACACCAACATATTGCCTTAATACTACCCACATCATGTGGGGATAATACTACCCACACCAACATATAGTCTTAATACTAACCACATCATGTGGGGATAATACTACCCACACCAACATAGTCTTAATACTACCCACAACATATGGGGATAATACTACCCACACCAACATATAGTCTTAATTATTAATACATCATGATAATACTACCCACACCAACATAGTCTTAATACTACCCACAACATATGGGGATAATACTACCCACACCAATATATAGTCTTAATACTACCCACAACATGTGGGGATAATAGTACCCACACCAACATATAGTCTTAATACTACCCACAACATGTGGGGATAATACTACCCACACCAACATATAGTCTTAATACTACCCACAACATGTGGGGATAATACTACCCACACCAACATAATCTTAATACTACCCACAACATGTGGGGATAATACTACCCACACCAACATAGTCTTAATACTACCAACAACATGTGGGGATAATACTACCCACACCAACATAGTCTTAATACTACCAACATGTGGGGATAATACTACCCACACCAACATAGTCTTAATACTGCCCACAACATGTGGGGATAATACTACCCACACCATCATATAGTCTTAATACTACCCACAACATGTGGGGATAATACTACCCACACCAACATATAGTCTTAATAATACCCACATCATGTGGGGATAATACTACCCACACCAACATAGTCTTAATACTACCCACATCATGTGGGGATAATACTACCCACACCAACATATAGTCTTAATACTACCCACAACATGTGGGGATAATACTACCCACACTGTACCTTTGCTCAACACACAGTGTACACTATACCCGTGTGACACTGTACCTTTGCTCAACACACAGTGTACACTATACCCGCGTGACACTGTACCTTTGCTCAACACACAGTGTACACTATACCCGTGTGACACTGTACCTTTGGTCAACACAGTGTACACTATACCCGTGTGACACTGTACCTTTGGTCAACACAGTGTACACTATACCCGAGTGACACTGTACCTTGGTCAACACAGTGTACACTATACCCGTGTGACACTGTACCTTTGGTCAACACAGTGTACACTATACCCGTGTGACACTGTACCTTTGGTCAACACAGTGTACACTATACCCGTGTGACACTGTACCTTTGGTCAACACAGTGTACACTATACCCGCGTGACACTGTACCTTTGGTCAACACAGTGTACACTATACCCGTGTGACACTGTACCTTTGGTCAACACAGTGTACACTATACCCGTGTGACACTGTACCTTTGGTCAACACAGTGTACACTATACCCGTGTGACACTGTACCTTTGGTCAACACAGTGTACACTATACCCGTGTGACACTGTACTTTGGTCAACACAGTGTACACTATACCCGCGTGACACTGTACCTTTGGTCAACACAGTGTACACTATACCCGTGTGACACTGTACCTTTGGTCAACACAGTGTACACTATACCCGTGTGACACTGTACCTTTGGTCAACACAGTGTACACTATACCCGTGTGACACTGTACCTTTGGTCAACACAGTGTACACTATACCCGCGTGACACTGTACCTTGGTCAACACAGTGTACACTATACCCGTGTGACACTGTACCTTTGGTCAACACAGTGTACACTATACCCGTGTGACACTGTACCTTTGGTCAACACAGTGTACACTATACCCGTCCCGTGACACTGTACCTTTGGTCAACACAGTGTACACTATACCCGTGTGACACTGTACCTTGGTCAACACAGTGTACACTATACCCGTGTGACACTGTACCTTTGGTCAACACAGTGTACACTATACCCGTGTGACACTGTACCTTTGGTCAACACAGTGTACACTATACCCGTGTGACACTGTACCTTTGGTCAACACAGTGTACACTATATCCCGCGTGACACTGTACCTTTGGTCAACACAGTGTACACTATACCCGTGTGACACTGTACCTTTGGTCAACACAGTGTACACTATACCCGTGTGACACTGTACCTTTGGTCAACACAGTGTACACTATACCCGTGTGACACTGTACATTTGGTCAACACAGTGTACACTTGATAAAGTTCACAGTGTGGGAGAAACGTTGTTAGTGACGTCTCACTTATTTTTCCACCGTCTCCGTATTTTATACCATTTATA